>NC_056683.1:0-124212 GCF_018350215.1 Panthera leo | reverse complement strand
GGAGCTGAGGGAACAGCGGGGCCTCCTGCTGGCCAGGCTGAGGGGGCTGGAGGTGCAGGTCTGCGAGGAGCGAGAAGACTACATCTCCAAGTTCTCTGAGGAGGTTGCCAGGCACAGAGCCGAGGCCAAGGAGCTGGAGAACTGCCAGCAGCTGGCAAGTGTCCTGCTACATGTGGGGGGCTCTCCACAACCTGCCTCGTGGGATGGGAGAGGGATTGCTCATGCAGGGACAGCAGCTGAGGTTGGGAGATGCTGCAGAGGGGCAGGAGAGGGGAGCAGAGGTCTTCTGCTAGGAGGGACCGGTAGCTGTCGGGTTTCTTCAGCCCAGAGACGCTACAGAGGGGCAGACCCCGGAAGGCTGGATGACTTGACCCCGCACTGCGGTCGTGTCAAAGACTCTGGAATCAGCCGTTCTTGGGTTTGAGGGCAGGCTCTTCCAGCCGTGTGGCCTCAGCGAGCCTTGCGCCCGCCTAAACATGGGGATAACAGTAGCACCTCCTCCCTAGAGCTCCTGCAAAGACGATAAACAATCTGTGCCAAATGCCTCACATGGTCCTGGTTCACAGAGAGAACTCCATGGTGGCGTCTGTTTCGATGGTCCTCACGTTACCCTGCGTCACATCAGGTTCGGCTGGTAACTCAAGGCCTGGACCCTGTTCTCCACCATCTCTCCATCACTGGAGGCAGAACACGCTCCCAAGATGAGGCTAAGACAAAGTGAGCTTGAATGATCTGGCCAGAGTCCCACATTAGTAGGGAGGCATGGTGCAAAAGAATAGTCTGATGGGTAGGTAATTAGACACAACAGAACTTTCTTCAAGAGGAGAACTTTGAGCCAATGCGTTAAGAAGAACGGATGTGCAGGCTCCCCGGCGGGAAGGACCTGAGGACACTGAGTGCATGTTCTTTCTCTTTTGTAGGATGTGGGCGTCAGCCAGAGCAGGTAGGGCCTCCTCCCAGTCCTGCTTCCTTCACACATGGGGTGTATACTTTGTATCCGTCACCTGTGTCCGCTGGGCATGGACATTGGGGGGCACTCTGACCTCGCCCTCCAGCGGGCTGCGCGGAAACACAAAACTGCTTTGGCAGACACACACACAGGCAGCCTCCACTCAAAGGTTTGTGTCCTAAGAGTTCATTTTTAAAACTGATTGTTTGGTATCAGGGACACATTTTCCCCTTAAAAGTGAAGAAACAAACAATAATCAGGTTTTTAGGCTGATCCAGGAACATCCATTTAATTCCCGAAATTATTAGTACTCGAGGCAGTAGTAAACACCACGTAAAACGTAATTCTGAGGGGAATATCTTCTATCAAATACAGTCAGCACGGAACGTGGAAAGACCGGCAGCCTGCCTTCAATCATTTCCCCCCTCAACTGCCCCATTTCCTTCAGAATTTACAAACACTACTCTCAAGGGGCAGCTGCTGGAATTGTGAATATTAGCTCCTGTCCCTTCCTCTGCTCCAAGTGCCTGCGCCTTCCCGGTGCTCTGCTAGGGAGCAGCTGTCACAGCCATGGGTCATGCATCCACAGGGGCCTGAACCCCGGGGGGTCTACCCTGGGGGCCCATGAGCCAAGAAGCATCTCCAAACATACTTTTCAAGTTGTGTTAGAGATTCCGATCTAGATGGGCTTTGCAGGCCTTCTGGTCTGCGGAGGAAGCTGAGACCAGGAAGTGGGGGAAGGGGTTTGGGGGGTTGAGGGGTTGGGGGAGGGGGTAGGGGTGCTGTCAAGGTCATGCAGCGGGTGACCCGCAAGGACACATTTTCTTCCATCCCGCTGTTCTCCCCCATCCCCTTCCCCTAGTAATGAGCAGCACACAAGTCACAGAGGAGTTTAAGCGCCTTCTCCTTTTCCTAGTGACCCTGTACTGTCCTCTAGAGGCAAACAGGGTAACGACCTCTTGTAGCCCCCACAAGCCCCAAACATTCTCCTAAAGGACCTTCCTCTAATTCTGGAGGAACTGGTTGTAGGTGTGAGAAGACTTTTGTGAGTCCAGAGACCATTTCTCCTGCCCTTGTCAAGAAGATCCGAGACGTTCACAGGAAAATCCTGCCCCTCCCAGAGATGCTGAGGACCTTCTCAGGTAAAGGGGAAGGGGTAACAGATTTCCCCATGCTGTTCCCTCCCCCCTCCACCGCTTGCCCTTCTGCCCACCCCCCCATCCCTCTCCACCTTCCCCTGCCTTCCAAGCCTGGCTCCAGTTGTCTTCCGCCCAAGCCTTCCCTTAGTGACCCTGGCTCTGCTCAGAGGGACCATTCCTCAGAGATCTTCTCTCCCCAGCGACATGCACTGGCAGGTGGGGGCTGCTCCTGTGCCATTAGAGCACAGCAGGAGGCATGGAGCAGATGCCTCCTCCTCCTTCCCCACGGGGTCCCCAGGTCTGCCCTGGGGAGTACCTGTAAGAGATGGCAAGTCACATACCTTTCTATTTCTGCTTCGCTCAGAAAGCCTGGTGCATCATCTGGAAACAGACTCAGGTAAACAGCTGGGGGTTTCGGGAGCCTTTCTCTCATCCACCCACTCAACCCAAGGCAGCAAACAGAGCAATTAAATACACCAAGTCTGGAGCCTGGTTACTGGGCTCTCTGCTCCAGCTCTCGCTGGGTGTGAGGCATCTGGCAAGCCGTTAAGCCTCTTTGTTCCAGTCTCTTCACTGGAAATGGAAAGAGACAATGGAAAACACACTGGTTCTAGCCCCATACGTAGCCACCAGGTAAATGAGGCAGTAGATGCAAAAGCCTTAGTGTAGCACCTGGCACATAGTGAGGGCTCAATATTTGTTACTTGTGTAGGCATTATTTCCCCCCAAATATTTATGAAGTTCTTTGTTGTGTGTGTGTGTGTGTGTGTGTGTGTGTGTGTGTGTGTGTAATGCCCGGCACTGTGCCAGACTCTGCTGACTTGAACAGATACTGTAGAATTTAAAACCTAGCATTTACTTTGAGATGGGTGCTTAAAGAAGAAACTATTTACACAAATATCACCACATTCTGCTTCTCACACTTAATGTGCAAGAAAAACCACCCGGGGGATCTTGTTAAAATGCAGATTCTGGTTCAGTAGGGATGGGGCCCAAGATTCTGCATCAAAAAAAAAAAAAGTTTATTTATTTATTTTGAGAGAAAGCGGGGGAGGAGAAAAGAGAGAGGGAGAGGGAGAGAGAGATCCCAAGCGGGCTCCACAATGTCAGTGCAGAGCCTGATGTGGGGCTTGATCCCAGGGCCCTGTGAGATCATGACCTGGGCTAAAACCAAGAGTCAGACGCCTAACCGAATGAGCCACCCAGGCACCCCCAGGATTCTGCACTTTTACAAGCCCCCTGGCGAGGCCGTTCAGGGGCTGCACTTTGAAAACCAAAATCTCACAGCTGAGCAGCACTTGCGTGTTGGGTAGCATTGCTCCCGCCTCGGTCCTTACAGAACAGAAGGGGAAGCCGAGGTTCAGGACAGAAAGGCGCTGGCGGGTGGCACCTACTGGAGCGCTTTTTGCCCCGCCCCGAGCGGCGCATGCGCCCCAGGGCTCCCCTCCACGCCCTGCTCTCCTCCCCCCAGGGGCCGGGACCCGGGACCCTCCGGCCGCCAGCTGGAGCACGGCCCTCTCCGAGGACAGGAAGCCGACGAGGTTCACCCGGGACCAGCAGGACCTGCCTCACTGCCCCTGGAGCTCCGAGGGTGTCCCCTTGGCGCTCGGCTGCCCCGGCGCCACCTCCGGGCGCCCCCGCGGGCACGTGCAAGTGCAGCCCAGAGCCCGCGGGTAGGCGGTGGGCGTGGCGGGCGCGTGGGCGGGCAGCAAGGCGGGGGGTGGGGGTGGGGGTGGGGGTGGCGGCGGGGGTGGGAGCGCCTGAGCTCGGCCGCGCGCTCACCGGCACCAGGCCTCCAGGGCTTCGCACCTGCTGCACCCAGCGCGCAAGTGCCCTGCCCCGTCCCGCCCGCCGCGGAGCGCGACCCCGCCTTCGCCACCTCCTTCGGTCGGTCGGAGCTGTCTGGAAACAGGCTCCTGCCCGAATGAAGGGCCGAGGGGGGAGTCCGAGGGGCGCTGGGGCGGAGAGCGGCCGAGCTTTCGGGAGCCCAGGGGCTGCTCCCGGACACACGCACGGCTCGGGGAGTCAGCGCGAGTTTGAAAAACGAAACCAAACACCAGTACAATAGAAACTGCCAAAGCTTCAAAATAACCGTCGTGGGGAAAAACAACGTCCTTGGGCCTGCATTAATTTGTTCCGTTGACATGCGCGCAGACATGCTCCCGTCTTTGCGGGGCGCAGGGTGGACCCAGACTGCCTTCGGTTCTGACATTCGGGTCGTTTCTTTCTCGTAGAGGGCGTCCTGATACAGTGTACGACGAACCAGCCAGACGCTGAAAACTTGAAAGGCAACGGAATCTGTGACCGCGACACAAGCCTGTCCCTCCTTGTAACTCCGAGTTTCCTGATTTACCAGACCCCACTGTTCAATAAAGTGACATTTGCTTTCAGGTCCAACTAACCTCTCTAATGTGTATTATCATCCCCGTTCCTGTTGGATGATGAGGCTTTGTCTCACTTCCCCTGCACTCAACTCGTGTTCTGGGCAGGCCAGGCGTTTTGGCCGCGTATGAAGTTGAGAACACAAATGAGCTGCTTACACTGTATTTCCACGTCTAGTGCTGCTACTCTCACGGTGAGTGTCCAGTGATTTCGGCTGTGGGTATGCATCTAGGGAGGCCCTGGGCCAAAATTAAATTGCCCTGCATAAGGAAGAAAGTAGGATTCAGAGGCTTCAGGGGAAAGTTGAGTCTGAGGACTGGAGCTGCCTCGAGGGAAAGAATCCACTCGGTGGCCCCACTGGAAAATCTGAAAATATTTGTGTTGCAATGTTCGTGATGTAAAACCGGCCTTTATCGTCTGCACAGGAGCCTCAGCCTAGTTGACCTTGGGCTCGATGCTTCTGGAAGCCTTGCTGGGCTCCGGGAATCTGGAATGTGAGAGGCTGAGCACTGTTCACTACCGGGCAGGAGGCAAACAGAGACTCCACAAAACAAGTGTGTGGCTGCTGGTTTACGTGAGGAGCTGTCACACACCGGGACGTGCCCCTGAGGACCAGGGCGGCCCAGGTGGAGTCTTTCCAAAGCCCAAGAACAGTAATTACAGCAGGCAGGATGTGACAGACACCCAGGCCAGAGCACTGCCTCTGTGCCCTGGTCGTGCTCCGCAGGCTTGCTGGCTTTCCTCATGCCGTTTTCCCCACGCATCTCCGTTCTTTCCTTTTCCTTGGACCCCAGTGCAGACAGCTGACTCAGTCATACTCCATGGTTCCGGGTGCAAAACCGTGCAGGGTCTTCTTGTTTTATTTATACTTTCTCCCCTGTCTCCAAGTCCCATTCCCATTCTCTTCACCCCGTGGGCAGTGGCTCTCGAATGTTCTCACACACCATCGTATACAGAGGGGTCCTTGCACACACAAGTAATACAGGATTGTTTCTTCCTTCTTTAAACCTAGTACCACGGTTTTAAGATCTAGTCATGTTGCTGTATATACATCTAGTTTATGGCTTCTAATCGCTGAATAGTATTCTGTAGAACACGTCAACCACGTTTACTTTGCTTTCTTTTGGCAAAGAATGTCTGGGTTACCTCCGTCTGCCTGTGACAATGAGCAACATTGATGATGAACAGCCTCATGCTTTTCCCTTGTGAACCTAAGATATACCCCAGGAGGGGATGGCTGGCGTTTGCACACTTAATTTCCTTAAGTACCACCAGATTGCTCCCCAAGATTGCTGTACCCACTTATACTTCTGCTGGAGGGGCACAGAAGTTCCTGCTTCCCAGCCCCCCCCACACAAATGGGTGCCATCAAACTTGCTCATTTCTGCAAATCTGATGACTGTAAACTGATAACGTATTTTTAAAATGTTTGTGTTTTTCTTCCTGTAAAGTGTGCGTTTCTTCTGGACTTTTCTATGCTGTTTCCCTATCTTTCAGGTTCCCCTCTTCCTTTCATTGACTTCCAAGAATCTCTTACATATTCTAGATGTTAATCTCTTGCTCATCTTAGGCTTGAAAATACCACTCATTTATTAACTTTGCTGGTGGTGTTACTAATTAGATAGAAATCCTGAACTTTCATGATAAATTTAATAAATTTTCACTTTGTGATTTATGTTTTTGAGATCTTTTTCACCACCACAAGATCATGTGTGTGTTTATATATATTTCCACTAGTTTTATAACTTACTGTGCACATGAAATCTTTAGTTTATCTGGAGTTAGGAGGACGCCGCCTTTCTCCATAGAGTAAGCCAGTTCTTCCAACTCCATTTACTTAAATAATCCATCTTAGTCCTACTGACCAGTAGGGCCACTTCTGCTACACCAGCTTCCCATGAATGAAAGAGCTGTTTCTGAGTTTTCTACTCTGTTGTCTCAATCTATTTGTCTTCTCCTGGGCCAGTTCATGCTGTTTTTTTTTGCGACAACCTTGTAGTGCAAGTTAACGTCCAATAGGACGGCTCTACCCCCTTTAGCTTCTTTTTCAGATATATCTCAGTTACCTGTAGACATTTATGCTTCCATATGAACTTAGAATCAATTTGTCAGATTCTTTAAAAAAATGCTGGTGCTCTTTTAACAGAACTTACATTGGCATTGATTGAAATTTTATTGAATTGGAGGATTGAGGGAAATTAATTTGGAGAAAATGGACATTGTCATCCTATCCATAAACGTGTTCTCTCCCTTCAGCTGTTTGGATCTTGTTTTGTGTCTTTAATGGGATTTTGAGATTTTCTCCAGAGAACAGTTTGGCAACATCTAGTAACATGCCTGTCCTTTGACCCGAAAACTTTCCCTTGAGAGAAACGTTCACACAAATATGCAATGAAACACCTCATGATGGTTTGTCACAGCACAGTTTATTTATTTATTTATTTATTTTATTTTTTTAAATATATGAAATTTATTGTCAAATTGGTTTCCATACAACACACAGTGCTCATTCCAAAAGGTGCCCTCCTCAATACCCATCACCCACCCTTCCCTCCCTCCCACCCCCCATCAGCCCTCAGTTTGTTCTCAGTTTTTAAGAGTCTCTTATACAGCACAGTTTAAATTACAGAACAGATAATCAGCTGTGGTCTATTCATATAATACAGTACCATACAACAGTGAAAATGAATGAATCATAGCTACACGAATCTGTATGGATACACTTCAAAAGCACACCTGGGCACACACCAAACCCAGCCAGTGGGTCTTTCTGGTCAGGAAGGCAGGAGGTTTGTGATTGGAAAAGGACTGTGCACACAGGGCCTCTCAGCTGTATGTGTAATGTTTTATTTTCTGGGGGGTGGGGGGGGAACTAGATCATGTTTATCAAGGGATAAGAGTTTGATGGAGTTGAGTGGTGACTATTCCTTAGGTTACTTAGAACACTTTTCTGCAGATCTGAAATACTTCATAAGGAAAACCAAAACTTGCTCTTCCTAAAACTTGTACCTTTTGGGGAAGCTATGATATTTACAAGGCTCACATTGCTATTATAAAACTTTCCTTTAAAAAATTATAATTTGTCTTGGTTATTGCTGATATGAAGGAACAATATTGATTTTGATAATCATTTTAGTAATTTTGCCACATTCTTATGAATTCTAATAGTTTGTTAATTCATAGGGTCACTTACATAGAAAATCGTTACTATTTTATCATCTGAAAATAAATTTTGACTCTTTCCTTCTAATCTGTGTAACTCTTACCGCCATTTTGCACCCTGCCGTGTGGGCAGGGGACCTGCAACATGCTGCTGAGTGGTGTTAACAGAGTCCACCCTTGGTCCCTTTTTAACATGAGAATAAGCTCTCTAAGCTTTCTCCGTTAAGTATACTGACTGTGGATTTCTTGGTAGAGAGCCTTCATCAAGTTAAAGAGTGGTTTTCTATTCCTGGTTTTCTTAGAGTTTTTCAAATAATACCTGGGGTTTAAGCTTTATCAAATACCTCTTTTCACGTTTTGAGATAAGCGTTGTGATTTTTCTGTCTGTCCATGGATGTGGTCATCCCACGTCAGATCTTCTGATGTTAGGCTATCATTGCCTGTCAGAGGTGAACTCTATGTGATAACAGTGTAGCCCATTGTTGAAGTGTTTCACAATCACATACACATTCTTTAACCTGCGCAGGACCCTCTGGGCTGAGCTGCCACCATCTACCCGCCCCTCCCCTGCCCTGCTTTGCAAACTTTAGTGTTTAAACTAAACACTTTAGTGTTGACTTGTTCAAGTGCAAGTTCTGATTCACAGGTATAAGGAGGACTCTACTCTAGTTAGGGCTTTAGATCACAGCTGTCACCGGCAGACCTAAACTTCAAATCCCGAACTCCTGAGAGGCTTTGGTCGTCTCTGTACTGACTTTTATGCCAGATTGCAAGTCACTAGCCTGTGAGTGTCCGGTGACCCTTGAAAATGACCTCAGGGCTGATCATGTGGCCGGCAGGACCTGGTATGGTTCATAGCCCTTTGGCTTGGTTATTATGAGTTCAAATCCTAGCTCAGCCAGAAGCAAGTTACTTAATTTTTCTGAATCTTAGTCTCCTCATGTGAAGAAGAGATCAAAATCCCTATTCTATAGGATTATTGTGTGGTTTACATGGATTGATACGTGTAATATGATACTGGAACCCAATCCCAAAGTAGGTACATGGGTTTTCCTGACACCAGCTCCAATTATCTTGACCCCAGCTGGGTGTCCCCCAATTCAGCCCAATTCTGACACTATCTACCCAGATTGCACAGGGTAAGTCAGTGCTAATAGACTGTCCTCCACTGCAGACGCCAATCACAAACCCCGGTTGACACCTATGCTTCTGACTCACTGGCCGTAAATCAGAAGTTCCCAGGGTACCTGGTGGCTCAGTTGGTTAGGCTTCTGACTTCAGCTCAGGTCATGGTCTCGCAGTATGTGAGTTCGAGCCCTGCGTCGGGCTCTGTGCTGACAGCTTGGAGCCTGGAGCCTGCTTCAGATTCTGTGTCTCCCTTTCACTGCCCTTCCCCCGAAGGCTCTCTGTTTCTCTCTCTCTCTCTCTCTCAAAAATAAACATTAGAAAAAAAAAGAAGTTCCTATGACCCTCTCCTTGGGCTCAATTAATTTTCTAGAGTGGCTCATAGAACTCAGGAAACCTGTTCACTCACTAGATTATTGATTTATTGCAAAGGATATTAAAAGATCTGAATCAACAGCCAGATGAAGAGCTGTATAAGTCAGGTCTCAAACAAAGGGACTTCTGTCTTTGTGAAGCTTGGGGACCAGTATGGTAGCACGTGGGAGCATAACTGATTAGATCACCGGCCATCAGGGACTGGAGTCAGCTTCCAGCCCCTCCCCTCCGCTCCCCAGAAATGAGGTTGCTTCCTGATTCGTGGTTCTTCCCTCTGGCAAACAGCTCTTGTCTTTACATGCTTCCCAAAAGTCCCTCATTAACAGAAGCCCACTTGTGGAGGAAAGGGGCCTGTTATCAACCACAGGACACCCATTTCTCCTTTACGACTCTGAAGAGATTTCAGAAACTGAGCATAAGAGAGCCACCATTGTAACAAAAGATGGCTCAGGAAATTGCAAGGTTTGGGGAGCTGTGAGCCAGGAACTGTGGACAAAGACCAAATATATATGAGAACTCTATCTTGGTTGTATGACTGAATCGCATTATCACAACATGTAATGGGCTTGGTACCGTGTTTGGCATTTAGTAAGCATTTAATGCTGGTGTTTGGACTTGGGACAAATTCTTCTAGGATGAGACCCTGCCAGGAGGCTCAGTGAGTGGTCTTCAGAGTCAGGGTCAGACTGGTGTGAACCTTTAAATGTGCACCAAAAAGGACCTATTTAGGAGCAGGGAGATCTCCACTTATCCATTCTTTTTCTCACATGTAACTGAAAAGTCCGTGGTCAAAATAAAAAATCTGGCCTAAGTTAGTCCAGGCAACACTCCAGACGGAGAGAACTGGGTGGCAGAGCTCACAGCCCCACGGAGGAAGGAGAGAATGGGGCCAGGGGTGGCCATGCCCAACTTTCCTGTGTCTCTGGGTCTGGTTATGTCCTGAATTCAAAGAGCGGTGCGGCTTCACTGACTGAGAGTCATAACAGGGAATTAAAAACGTACTCAAACCTACAGAAGAGCAAAACCATTATAGTGAGAACTGCTGTGTACATTACCTTTGGTTTGGACTATGTGGCCTTTGCCAGTGAGTATTTGTATATTCTCTCCTTCCCGCCCCCTTCAGAAGGAGGACACAGAGCTAATTATCCTCATGACAATAAAGCCATTGCCACCAGTGTCATCTGCTCACAGAAGTCTCTTTGTATAGATTCCTGAGAGTGGCTGGGTGCCCCCGAGAAGCATGCAGAAGTGACGGTGAGTATGCACACAAACCAGGGTGCCTGCCTGGGGATGTGAGGGCCCTGCTCCAGGCTTGATGATTCAACCTCAGGGATGGATCCTCCCATCTGCCCAGGGCCTAACAACTAGAGGATCCCTCCCATCTGTGAGTCTTAATGCCTATCATGGAGCTGTGCACTTTAGGGCCTGAGGAGTGGGCCTCTACCCCCTAAAGTGCCACCTTGCTTCTCCTAGGACTGGGGACCAAGTTCATGCACTTTCACCCAGGTCCCCTGGCGAAGCAATGACCTCATACCTTTGTGCTCAGTGGAAACCATGGGCTCTAGAAACAGGGAGACCCTGGTTCAAATCCTGACTCACGTTTTACTGGTGTGAGCTTAGGGAGGTTTACTTAATCTCCCTAAACTTCTACTCTCCATGTCTGAAAACTAGGAACAAATGCCTACGTTAGGGTTGTAATAAGGAGGGAATGAGACGATACATGTGCAATGAGAAATGCAGATTTTTCCTTCTATGGAGAGAAGCATGCAGCTTTTCCCTACCTTGAGTCTCCGTCCTACTCACATGTAACAACTCACTTCTGGCCACCAGGTGTGTGGAGACTTCTCCCTGCATCAAACAATTCTGTGCGACACCAGCTGGGTGTCCTATAATTTAACTCAATTCTGATCCTCTCCACCTGGAGACAGCATCAGATCCCACAGGTTAGGGGAGGGCTCAGTCCCGCAAGACTGTCCCTCCACCCCCACTTCAGATGCTGAGATTATCACCTGTGCTTCTGACTGACCACTCCTTGGGTCCCATTAATTTGCTAGAGTGGCTCACAGAACTCGGATAAACACTGATTTGTTTGCTAGTTTATTTAGGGACATGATAAAGGGTTCATATGAACAGCCAGATGAACAGACACAGGGAATGCATGGGGTCCTGAGCATGGGAGCTTCTGTCCCCATGGACTTGGGGTGCAGCACCCTCCAGGTGTGGGTGTATTCACCAGCCTGGAAGCTTCCTCAACCCTGTACTACTGGGTTTTATGGAGACTCCCTCATGCAGGTAGGATGAATTATTAACTCCATTTCCAGTCCTTCTTCCCTTTCTGGAGAGTGCGGGATGGGTCGAGGATTCCAAGCTTCTAATCATGGTTTGGCCTTTCTGGTGACCAGCCCCCACCCAGAAGCCCACCCAGAGTCCCCTCATCAGAACAAGAGGTGCTCCTAATGCTCTTTGCACTTAGGAAATTGCGAGGGTTTTAGGAGCTCTGCGCCAGGAACTGGGGGCAGAGACCTATATATATGTGTCTTACTATCTCACCACACGTGATGGTGCTGGGCACACTGCCTGGCTCAGGGTAAGACTCGGCGATGCTGCTGCTGCTGCTGCCAATGTTGTCTGGCAGCTCAGAACCGGTAAACATGAGCAAACATAAAGAAGCATTAATTCTATAGACCAGCGGTAACAGGGACTACTTGGAGGCATTCAAAACAAAGAGTGCACACGACTGTTTTCAGGTAAGTTACACATCAAAGTGTGAGGGAAATGCTGTAAAACGTTTACAAGGTAAGACAGGAGAATATCCCCAGGACCTGGGGGTAAGGGAAGATCTCGTAAGACCAGTAAGTAAATAAGTGAATAAAGCACTCACCACAAACGTACAGATCTATCAATTCCCCAGCATTACCGTTAAGAACTTCTGATCATGACAGCCGATGAGAGTGAAGAGGTCAGTCATAAACTAGGAAAAGACACTGACTATATACATGTAACTGACAAAAGACTAGAATCCAGAGTAATAAAAACTGCATGTCAAGATGCAAGAGAACTGCAGAGAAACATACAAAAGATGTGAGCAGGCAGAACCCAGAGAGGAAACCCAAAGCCACCATCTTTAGCAAACCAGGAAGCGCAAACGACAACCACAGTGAGATTGTTACACCTGCCGCTGGGCACAGGCTTCCAGGGCTGATGCTACCAAACACGAAGAGCAGTGAGGAAGTTCAGATACCAGCGTGAGTATGAACTAATGCAACCACTTCCAAAACCACTTTGGCATCACCTTGGTAAAGCCAACATACACCTGGTAAAGAAAACATACCACATTATGGCCCAAATTCCACTTATGTGTATATCCAGATAAGCCCTTGCATATACATCAGGAGGGATGCAGAAATATACTTAGCGGCAGTGGTTTTTTATTTTATTTTATTTTTATTTTTGAGAGAGAGAGAGACAGAGCCTGAGCAGGGGAGGGACAGAGAGAGGGAGACACAGAATCTGAAGCAGGCTCCAGGCTCTGAGCTGTCAGCACAGAGTGGAACGCGGGGCTGGAACCCACGAACTGCAAGATCATGACCTGAGCCGAAGTCAGACACTTAACCGAGTGAGCCACCAAGGCGCCTTTTTTTGTTTGTTTGTTTTGTCTTGAGAGAGGAAGACAGGGTGTAAGTGAGCGAGGGGTAGAGAGAGAAAGAGAGAGAGGGAGACAGAGAGTCTCACAAGGAGGGGGGGAGAGAAAGTGGGGCTCACACAGGGCTCCTGTTTTACCAGAAATGGGGCTCCAGCTCACCCAACGCAGGGCTCGAACTCACAAACTTGCAAGATCATGACCTGAGCGAAAGTCAGGTGCCCACTTAGCAGCACTGTTGTCACAGTGCGAGACTTGAAACAACACAGATGTGGGACAAAGCTGTGAATAATACCATCATGTAGATGAAGGTGTGTTCCCAGTTAAAACTTTCCAAGGTCTTCTGTTGCTGGAAGGACAGAGGGACATTGATATGCTTTATTTTTTGTTAATTCAAGTATGCATGTAAAATTTTACAGATAAAGAGAAAGAAAATATGTAACTTCCAAACCAGGAGAGGAGAAACAATGGAATAAAGAAAAGTTAACCAACCCAACAAAGATAAAAAAAAAAAAAGTACAAAAAAAGATTAAAAATAATATACTGGGCAATGATAGTGATGGGAAAGTTGATGTAACTGTATTACTATCAGAGAAAACATACTTCAATGCAAGAAGTATTATTTGGTGCAAGAAACAGGGACACTGCATTCTGGTAAAAGGAACAATTTATCTGGAAACTAACAATTCTAAGCTCTAACACATCTAACAATTCATGGTCAGTTACAAAAAGAACTTAATAGCAGATTTTAAAACATATTTCTTTCAGTCACTGATACTCAAAGGCAAAAAAAATTGTAAAGATATATAGAATATTTGAGGCACAAAATAAGATTTTCGGAATAAAGATACAGTGTATTGGAATAACAAAATAAAGTTCATCTAATGATCACATGTGGAACCGTAGACTTAACAGGAAACAGTCTTTTTGAACATTCGTGGAACATTAGGAAAAGAGTGACGAGGACCTAGGTACCAAAGCCAGACATGAGTATCATTGTCAGAGCAAAACATTGCATGCCTGCCCGCCCCCCCCCCCCCCCCCCGATTTGTTTCAAACTTTTTTCCATGTCTAAGTTCTGACCTTCTCTTTCTGCCCTGTTCCCCTGCTCCTAACCTGTGGAATCCTCGTGCTAGGGCTTGGGGACCTCTCCTGCTTGTTCTGAGGGGGGTCTGGCCATGGGTGTCCACGGCAACATCAGCATTCAGGGTGTGGGGCTGCAGGGAAGCCTCTAACCATGACCACGCACTCTGTGCTCTGCTGTCGTAGAGCTGATCTTGCCAATGTTGGCCGTAACAAGGCTTTCTTCCAGGGTTCCTCAGCTCCAGCTGTTACGACTGCAGTCTGTAGAATCTGGTGAGACTTTTAGTCTGTACAGTGCCTGCTTTATTACATGATTTTCTTGCCAGACAATAACTGCTCGGGTAATAACTGAATAATCATGTTTTCTAAAAGTATAAATGCCTGAAAGGTTTATTTATTAATCCGAAGCATCTAACCTCTCCAGTTCCACCTGCTGCTTCGCTGGGCTCCTTCTCACCTGGCTGGCTACTGCGTCCTTCCTCTGCCTGGCCCTCTGGCAGGTGCTGGGGCACCCCAGGGGCCAGCACGGCCCTCCCCCATGCTGACTTCACTCTCACCCAGGGGTCAGCTCACCCTAGGGTCAGCATGGCCCTCCCCAGTGCTGACCTTCACTCTCACCCCAGGGGCCAGCACGGCCTTCCCCGTGCTGATGTCACACTCACCCCAGGGGTCAGCACAGCCCCTCCCCAGTGCTGACTTCAGGCTCACATGGTCCGACATGAGTCGCCTCTGCTGACCTCTCCCTGCTCTCCAATATCACACTCCAGACACCCCATCTTTCTGTGCCCAGCTTGTCCCTGCCTTGTGACTCTGGCTGGTGCCATCCTAGAATTCCTTCTCAGAATTTGGATTTCAGCTTTAATGCCACCTTCTGAGAGAGGCGCTGACCATCTGGCTTACTACACATCATCCTCCTATCTCAGGTCTCTGCAGGGTGCTAACTGCTGTTGTATTTTCTACTCTCACTCACTGCCCATTACCCTCCACTAGAATATCAACTCCATGCAGGGACTTTGTTTACTTTATTGCTATTGTAACCTAGACACATCCTGGCTTCTCACAGGCACTCAGTAAATGAATTCAGGAGCTATACGAAGGCGGCAAAGAATAGACTTGAGAGAACAGAGAAAATGAAGGAGAGAAAAACCATCAAGAAATAATTCAGTAATGTTTCCCAGAACCGAAAGCTTATGAATTTCTAGAATGACAGGGTCCACTGAGTTAATTAGCACCATGGTGGGGGAAGGTTGGACACATACATCCCGATGTTTACATATTCAAAAACTCAACTTACATGCCCCATTTCTCAGGAAGCTAGGGGGTGATGTTTCATCAGAAGGAAGTAAATGAAGAAGAGGGAAAAAATAGGATAAGAAAACGAAACCAAAGCCAGGGTTCCAATATGGCAGAGAAGGGAGAGCCAGGAGGCTGGGCACAGGTGAGGGGCACAGGTGAGGGGCAGCCATCCCAGACTGAAGGTCAGGAGGCGGCAGAAACAGCATTGAGAAGAGAACCTGGGAAGTGGGCACCCTGAGGGACCCTGACGCCCAGCCAAGTCTTTGGGGTTCAGTTAGTAACAAGGATGTAGGAGATGAAGCAAAAGGGGAGAAAAAGGCAATTACAGCAGGGAAGACGAAGCCGCACAGGAAAGAAAAGCAGCCACGTTTGCCAGTGGTCCAGGCGTGAACTGCTTTCACAGACACCGGACTCAGCTGCCTGAGCTCAGGGTGGGTGGGGATGGGAGCCCAGAGCTCGACCCCCTCCTGCCGTGGGGGGTGGGAGGGCAGGCAGTGTTCTTTCTCCTTTGTGGGAACACGGAAGGTAGATTGGACCATATGTGTAGTTGCAGCTCATGTATAAAAACTACTTACAAAATAGAAAGGTTCAAGAGAACTTGCTGAGTAAGTACCCTGCTGGTAACTTTCTGTTCTAAGATGGTGTCACCCAGTATGCAGTTTTGTTTATGACTTTGCAAGGCCGTTTTACGTTGAGACTTGCTCGTCTACAGATTATCCTGGAAGTATGACCCTTGTGAGACTCGGTAAAGCAACAATGACCTGAAAGCATTCATATTTTGTTCAAATGGAAATGTTCCCTATTTAATAACTATGCGCTTTTAATTATACAATGATCACCTTAAAACATTTCAGAAACCTCATTATATAAAAATTCTTTCCAAGAAAGGAGAAAAGGCATTTTGAGAATTATGAAAATTTTCCATAAATAAAAGATTAGTAGAGTATAATTTCAGGGAACAATTCACATCAATCAACAAAATAAATTTTCAAGAATTTCAAGAATATGCTGGTGATTATTGTCTCTCAGGACTCAAATGCAGATTAACTGACCTTATTATAATTGATACCGCACATTGTATGTCTATAATTGACACATTTTGCATATCTGTATTTGGAAAGAAGAGTAAAAAGAACAATTAAAATAAAAAGGGAGAACCCAAATGAGTCACAAACGAGATCTTGAAGGGGCTTTATCCCACTCTTCCGTTTCCACCTTTAATATGGCAGTTTAAAAAAATCAGAAAGAGGCCAGAACCAGAGAGTTGAATGTGTCACACAGCAGGACAGAGTCTCTGCTGTATTTCCTTTGGGCACTGCTTATTTTCTGAGGAAAGATTCTGGGAGTGCCACCAATGTCACCTTCTCACGGCCCCATCATGCACTCTGCAGATGCTGGGGCTCAACCAAGGGCTGGCCCCGTGGGAAGGGAGGTAAGGGGGCTTTTGTCTGGGGGAGCAGAAATGACAGCGCGTGTGCAACAGCGTGTGAGCAAGCAGTGTGTGCGCAAACAGCATGAGAGCAAAGTGTGTGCAGACAGCGTGTGAGTAAACAGTGTCTGCAAACAATGTGTGAGCAGTGTGTGCAGACAGTGTGTGAGCAAACAGCGTATGTGCAAAGAATGTATGTGCAGACAACAGCGTGTGTGCAAACAGCCTGTGAACAAAGAGTGTGTGTAGAGAGGACAGTGTTACGTGCAGAGTGTGTGAGCAAATGGTGGGCAGAGCTGCAGGTACACGTCCCAGAAGGGGTGGGGGAGCAAAGCCTGGGGCCACTGTCCGTGGAACCTCTCTGTAGCCAGACTAAGAAGGTCTGGGGGTATCTGAGTTATAATAAAATATGTGTAAACCCAGGCTGCTCATTCATCAAGTTTTTATTAAGCACCTACTATGTGCCCACACTGCAGGCGGTGCCGCAGGGAGTGCAGAGGAGAAGACACGGTCTCCACCCTCCAGGACCTTACAAACCTAGAGGCAGGATCAGGTGGATGTGTGACCCGGCAGCACGAGACACATGCACGGGGCAAGTCCCAGACAGTGTGGAGGCCAGTGGCTGGGGACACGTGGTCTCTGGGGCAGGCTGCTGGCAGGCTGTGGGGTTGGCCACGAGAGGGCCCTGGACACCGGCTGGGACAGGGCTGGGCCTGGGCGTATGAGGCCAGGCTCTAACCTCCTCCTGACCCGAGGACCCGGTGACCTCTCCTGTGCCCACCACCGCCCTTCTCCCAGGAGAACAGACTGTGTGTGTGGAGTCAGGCGCGACACAGGCTTCCTGCTTCGTAGCCTGCAGCAGACTTGTCCAGGCTTCCAGGGAGGGGACCGGATTCCAGGTGTGGCTTCAGCGGATATTTGCCCTGGTGCTTTTAGAGGACTGGTCAAGAGGAGGATATTCTGGACGCCCTGGACAATCTGCCTCCTGTGGCCACACCCACGGGTTATATTGATCACTGGTCACAAGTGGTGAACCAAAGCCACACGTACGCAGATCCTTCCCCCAAGTCCACAGGTCCTCCAGGGGGTCCCGCCTTCTTCAATGCACACACATCAGACGCTCAGCTCTCTCCTGGAGAAGCATGGAGCCCATGCTGACCCCCGACTCCGCGGCACTCCAGGAGGCTTATTACGCAGCCTGGAAACCGTGGCGGGCTTTGGCCCTGTCCACTTGCGTGCGTGTGGGTGCTTGAGACTCTTGAGCTGGGGGGCAGTGTGGCTGTCTCAAGTGCTGGGGAACGCAGGCAGCAGAGAGGGTCTGGGCAAGCGGGAAGCATGTGGATTGGGCCTCACGGTCACCTGCTTTTTCCTAGGAAGAGTCAGCGTGGGATGCTGGACGGGGCAGCAAAACACTGCTTCTCCTCTAACTCAGCATGGAGAGTGCAGAGCTGGGTCAAAGGCAGTGGGCAGAAGAGGGGCCCCGTGGCCCTCGGGTTGGAAGTGTGCATGGGGAGCCCCGGGGGCTGGGGGAAGAGCCTGACTACGGCTGTATGGCACAGCAGCAGCACTGAGCGAGCCTCCACGGGCCCCGGCCATGGGGGGGCGGGGCCCACCTGCTCCAGGTGCGATGGCCAGACACCCCGTTCCCAGCACAGTCCAGGGCTCCCAGGGGAGGGGGGCGTCGGGGGTCATGGGCTGGGGGAGGCGCGGGGCTCAGGGTCTCAGCAGGAGGCGTGTCCCAGGCCACTTGAGCCACAGGAAGGGCACCAGGCGCCGGGTGAAGGTGGCCGTGAACGTGTAGATGAGCTCTTGTGACTCGGCGTTGGTGAAGGTCACGGTGCCCCCCTCGTAGTCCAGGGCGATGCCCACCCTCCGTGGCCGCAGCGCAGGGAAGAGCTCAGCCTCGGGGTCAGTATTGGCCCAGATGCCCGCAGACGAGAGGCGCAGGGCCCATACCCCGTCCTCTGGCCGCAGGGACACGTCTCCCTTCCTCTTCACAGAGTCTCTGGCCACCCCCACCATGCAGCTTTCCAGGACCTCCTCCCCCTCCTCCTCCTCCTCCTCCTCCTCCTCCCCCAAAGACTCCTCGTCCTCATCTGTCTCCCAGTCTTCGTACCCGTCCCCGTAGCCGGCCTCCTCCTCCTCCTCCTCCTCCTCCCCGTCCTCCTCCTCCTCCCCCTCCTCCTCCTCCTCGGACCAGCCCTCCCTGTCCACCTCCACCTCCCAGTACACCTTGCCCCAGGTGAAGCCCTTACTTCCCAGCACACCCGGCTCACAGTCAAACTGATGTGGGTGCAGGTAAGTGCTCTGGTACAGGCCGCTGTACGTCACACACTTCCAGTCCTCTGACAGCTGCAGGTACCCGCTGGCCGACTGCGGGTCCAAGGTGACACTCACTGTGGGGACAGCAGAACCAGGAGTCACCGGTAGGTGGGAGGCAGGTCTCCAGGGCTGCCCACTGAATAAGCCCAGGGGGACCAATCCCAGCTTAGGGGCATGTAGGACACGACCTGACAGCAGGGCCTGGGGCACACACGGCCTCTGGCCAGTTGCATGTCTTGCAGAGGAGGGTCAGACGATCAAGTACAGGCCTCTGTGGCTGATTACAGACACAACGCGGGGGCTCAGACCAGCAGCTGGGAAATCTGGCTGCAAGAGGGAGGGGCCAGGGACAGCAGGGACCAGGGTGCCTCTCTGGGGGGAGGGCGTTCTTTTTCTCTACAGGAGGTGAACTGGGATAGCTCTTTGGACACTTACCCGTCTTGTATTCCAAGTCTCTAAGCAGCTTCCCTGGGGAGGAAAAACACAGCAGTGACCATCGAGCCCCACACACGTATGGGCCTGTGTCCTACTAGGACAGGAATCATTTCCTGACAGGCCCCCATCACTGAGACCCAAGAAGAAAAGAGAAAAGAAGCAGCACCCAGGAGTAGGGCTGAACAAGGTGACAGCAAGGAGCTGGTTCCACTCCTCCAAACAGAGCCCTGGCTCCCGACTCGATTCGCGACTCCCAGCTCCTGACCCCCCACAACAGTGCCCTCCCTGCCCAGCTCCTGATCCCCACCCCTGTGCCCTCCTTGCCCAGCTCCCGACTCTCACCCCAGTGCCCTCCCTGCCCGGCTCCCGACTCGATCCGTGACTCCCAGCTCCTGACTCCCCACCCCAGTGCCCTCCCTGCCCAGCTCCTGATCCCCACCCCGGTACCTTCCTTGCCTGGCTCCCGACTCTCACCCCAGCGGCCTCCCTGCCCGGCTCCCAACTCTCACCCCAGCACCCTCCCTGCCCGGCTCCCGACTCTCACCCCAGTGCCCTCCCTGCCCGGCTCCCGACTCGATCCACGACTCCCAGCTCCTGACCCCCCACGCCAGTGCCCTCCCTGCCTGGCTTCTGATCCCCGACCCCAACGCCTCCCGGCCTGACTCCCATCCTAGTGCCCCACCCTGGCCCTCACCTTGGAACTCTCTTAGTCCTCGCTGCAGAGACAGCACTTTTTCTGAGAATTCTCCTGTCTTTTTTTTTACCACTCGAGCAATGGGTTTCCCAATCCAGAACTTCTTCCGCGGATACCTAGGGAAATGACACAGGGACGCTGTTACTTAGGTCCCCCTGCATTTCTTTCAATTCTCACAACAATTATGAAGCGGGAAGGACAGGTATGACCATCCCCACTCAAATGACAGAAAACCAGGGGGTTAGAGGCAGAGGGAACTGCCTGCAGCTGAACCAGGACTTGAGACCATCTACAGACTGGACATCTGTGCTGCTGTGCACTGGGCCCCTGGTCACCTGTCCCGTCTCCACCCAGCACAGCTGGGGTCACGCAGAACCCGCAAGCCTGCACTTCTCAAGGATGCGCTCTTGCTCCCCAGCAGGGAAGGTGGTGGGAAGAGCCACAGGACACGGACACCATCAATTCAAACAGGTCAGGTTAGCAGAAGGGCAGGGAGGACACAGGGAGCTCTCTTACCTGTTCAAGAAGTCCCTGCTGTCCTGGAAGGAGAAAGCACAGCATCAGTGGGATTCGATCAGACCCCACTCACAGGCCACAGGTCTGTTAGGAGCCAGGGCACCCATGCACAGTCCCTTCCCCATGGCTCTGGCACCCAGTGGCATGGCTGGTCAAAGGTTGTGGCTCATGATGTGTGTGGTGCCTCCTCCCCTTCTTCCATTTTTTTGTTTGTTTTTTTTTTTTTAGTTTTTAAAAAATGTTTATTTATTTTTGAGAGAGAGCATGAGCAGGGGAGGGGCAGAGAGAGAGGGAGACACAGAATCCGAAGCAGGCTCCAGGCTCTGAGCAGTCAGCACAGAGCCCGATGTGGGGCTTGAACTCATGGACCTCGAGATCATGACCTGAGCTGAAGTTGGACGTTTAACCGACTGAGCCACCCAGGCACCCCCTCCCCCTATTTCCTTTGAAGAGCAGAAGCCCTGGGATCACAGTGGGCAGACTGCCACCCAGCAGAAGACTACACTTCCCAGATGACTTTGTGGTCAGGCCTGGTCACATGACCGAGGGCAGCCAATGGGATGTGAAAGGAAGCAGAGAGGAAATTTTGGGGTGCTGTCCTAGCTGAGACCCACACCCCTTGAAGCAGGTGGAACCAGCAGGTAGAGGCACCCAGCCTCCAGGATAACCTCACGGTTGGCCGCCCGGTTCCTGGAAGAAGGGAAAGTGTTCTCTCTGAGCCAGGGTATTGGGTTTGACACTGCAGCTGCCCTAATGCCCCAGTCTTGCAGACTGGGGCAGAGGGGGCGACGGGGACACAGACGGGGACACAGACAGGACACTGATGGCAGGCAGGGGAGGCCAGGCCCCGTCCCTGAAGCGCTTGTCCAGAGACTAGCTGTGAGTGTCCAGTAAATCCTTCTAATCTGCGCCCCCCCCGACACGTACACCACGGCCAGCTCAGAGAGGCCACGAATGCACCCGCGTGGCCAAGAGGTGTGCCAGCATATGGGCACAGGGCCACGGGTCCAGATTCATGGGGCGGAATCCCCAGCAGCACAGAGGCCGGCCAAGGCCATCTCTTCATACACCTGGAGAGCCTGCTTTGCTGTCTCTCCCTGAGGCTGCTGGCCCGGAACAGACAGCATTTTCCTGGAGGAGACCCTGGGGGCTCCACCACAGACACACAGGCCCAACTGCACACCAGCAAGTGAGACCATCCCAGGCCTCCTCCTGACTCGGGGAGGGGGAGGAAGATCAAGCACACCCCGCCAGAGGCCTCTGAACCCTGGTCAACGGGTGGGACTCTTCCAGAGGCTCTGAGCCCTGATTAGGGAGGCAGGACACCTCAGAGAGGCCGTGAGCCCTGATCAGGGAGGGGGCACTCCTCAGAGAGGCTGTGAGCCCTGATCAGGGAGGGGGCACTCCTCAGAGAGGCTGTGAGCCCTGATCAGGGAGGTGGGACACCTCAGAGAGGCTGTGAGCCCTGATCAGGGAGGCGCGACACCTCAGAGAGGCACTGAGCCTGATCAGGGAGGGAGCACTCCTCAGAGAGGCACTGAGCCCTGATCAGGGAGGCGGGACACCTCAGAGAGGCTGTGAGCCCTGATCAGGGAGGGGGCACTCCTTAGACAGGTTCAGGAGCAGGGAGTCACAGAGTTGTTTCAGGTCAGGACTCTCCCCCTGACAGCATCCAAGCTGCCTCCTCCAGGAAGTGCTCCAGAGGCTCCCTGCCTGCTCTCTGACTTTTCCTCTGGGGGTAACTACAGTTGCAGAAAAAAACCTCGCCCATCAGTCTCCTTCCCCAGCTGCCCATCTCCTCCAGTCCTTCAGGTCCCTGAGAGAAGCTGCCATTCAGCTTGTGCTCAGCCCCCCACCCAAGCTACGTCTGCTCCAAACCACAAGAATCAGCCCCCACTGGACTGGCTAGCAGGCGGACTTGTGAACGGTAGAATTGAGGACAGGAGCAGACATGGAAAGAGCAATGACCTTCCCTTCCACTTCCACAGCACTTTCTAAAATTCTTACACTTTTTTTGGTAGAAAATTTGCTTTTTGAAGTGACAGCACACGCCAGTCATGTCATCTTACACTCACCTGACTGCTGGAATACGTGGGGCAGTGGGGTTATCCTGCTCACGTTTTGGGAGAGAAAACCCAGGCCTGAGAATCAGTGAGTGTCCCAGGTCCCCCAGGTAAGCGGTAGGGCAGAGACCCAGTGGTGAGTGTCCCAGGACCCGCAGGTGAGCGGTGGGACAGAGACCCAGTGGTGAGTGTCCCAGGTCCCGCAGGTGAGCGGTGGGGCAGAGACCCAGTGGTGAGTGTCCCCAGGTCCCCCAGGTGAGCGGTGGGACAGAGACCCAGTGGTGAGTGTCCCAGGTCCCCCAGGTGAGCGGTGGGGCAGAGACCTAGTGTTGAGTGCCCCAGGTCCCGCAGGTGAGCGGTGGGGCAGAGACCCAGTGGTGAGTGTCCCCAGGACCCGCAGGTGAGCGGTGGGACAGAGACCCAGTGGTGAGTGTCCCAGGTCCCCCAGGTGAGCGGTGGGGCAGAGACCTAGTGTTGAGTGCCCCAGGTCCCGCAGGTGAGCGGTGGGGCAGAGACCCAGTGGTGAGTGTCCCCAGGACCCACAGGTGAGCGGTGGGGCAGAGACCCAGTGGTGAGTGTCCCCAGGTCCCGCAGGTGAGCGGTGGGGCAGAGACCCAGCGCCCTGGCCTCCCGCCCCTACCCTGGGAAGGTTGCTCACCTGCATGAGCTCTGCTGCTGGCTGCTGGGCCTTGCCCTCCAGCTCAGAGATGAGCAGCGCTAGCCGGGCCAGCTCTGAGACACCCTTGGTCTTGTACTTCTCTCTACCCTCCGTGAGCTCCTGCTCCAGTTTCGCCAGTTGGTCCAGCAAGTGCCGCTCCCGCTCCCTCAGGAACTGGTGGCTCTGCTCAAACTCAGCCACTATGTCCTGCCTCTGGTCCTGGAGCTTCTTCTGCGGGCACAAGAAGGGGAGGAGGGCATGACTCCTCTGCTGTGGGGTAGAGAATCCCCGCAGGCTCTGCTCCTGCCCCCATCCAGGCCCCCCCCCCCCCCAGCTTATGTCTGACGTACAAAATATGTCCCCAAGCTCTGCCTCATTGGACTGTATCCTATTCCCTCAGTGAAACCATGGAATATCTGTGTTCAGGGACTATGTCCTTTCCTGCCTCCACATCTCCCTGCTTAGTGCAGGCTGGAGTCTGGCCAGAGTTAGAACCCCTGTTGACTGATGTCCATGCACAGTGAGGGCACAGGGGCTCCTTGGACTTGGGCCAGCTCCTGCCTCACTCTTCTCCCCCAGGATCTCATCATTCACTGTGGGGCCTCCATATCCCTGCAGCATACAGCTCCCTGACACTGACGCTCCCCCAGGAACCTGGAACATGTCCTCCTGACCCGTTCCTAATCATGCACGTGCTGTGCTGCTTCTGCATTCTGACTGTGGGCAGCGGTCCTGGGACAGGACTCAGCATCCACAGTGTTCTCAGAGCCGCTCAGGCCGTCCCTGGCCTCCTCTCTCTTCCCAAACCCTCCGGCTCCCCTCCACCATCAGAATCTCATCTCCCTCCCCCTCTGACAGGAAGGACTCAGCCAGGACCTCGTTGGTCCCTTACACTCTGGCCATCCCTAGCACAACAGCGGCAGCTGCCAGATGGGACCCACAACTACGGTGAGTCACACAGAAGGAACCTTAGCTGACACAGGGCCACTCCTGCAGCAGATGAGGACGCCAGCCCAAAGCCACCCTCCCGGCAGGGTTTCCACTGCTCACCCTCCCCTGCTTAGCCTTTGAACAGGGCCTCTCCTGCTCAGCCTTCCCAGCACAGCCTCCCCTGCTCAGCCTCTCCTACTTGGCCTCCACTGCTCAGCCTCCCAGGCAGGGTCTCCACTACTCAGCCTCCCAGCAGAGCCTCTCCTGCTTGGCTTCCACTGCTCAGCCTCCCAGTAGAGCCTCTCCTGCTTGGCCTCCACTGCTCAGCCTCCCCTGCTCAGCCTCCCAGCAGAGCCTCTCCTGCTTGGCCTCCACTGCTCAGCCTCTCCTGCTTAGCCTCTGAACAGGGCCTTCCCTGCTCAGCGTCCCCTGCTCAGCCTCCTGGCAGAGCCTCCCCTGCTCAGCCTCTCCTGCTTGGTCTCCCCTGTCAGCCTCCCAGCATAGCCTCCTGGCAGAGCTTCTCCTGCTTGGCTGACACTGCTCAGCCTCCCCTACTCAGCCTCCCAGCACAGCCTCCCCTGCTCAGCCTCCCGGCAGAGCCTCCCCTGCTCAGCCTCCCAGCACAGCCTCCCCTGGTCAGCCTCCCGGCAGAGCCTCCCCTGGTCAGACTCCTGGCAGGGCCTCCCCTGCTCAGCCTCCCAGCACAGCCTCCCCTGCACAGCCTCCCAGCTCCCCCTCCGCACAGTCAGCTGCCTCAGGCTTTGTGCTGACAGCCTCACTTACCAGGGCGGTGAGGATGTCGGCTTCTCCCTTTGCCTGAAAGCCCTGAATCTTGTCTCTGTCTCTCCTGAGGGTGCTCAGGTGGTTCAGGATCTTCTCCTGTGGGGAGATGGGCGGTGGGGACAGGTGGGTGCTCCGGGTTGGGGAGGGAGGTGGGGCTGCGGGGCGTGTGGGGGAGGGGCGTGGAGGGCTCACCCTGTGGGGCTGGGCAGCCTTCTCCACGAGGACGGCCGAGTGGGGCCGGTGCTCCCGAGACTCGCGGCACATGACGCACAGAAGCTTGCCGTCGTCCTGGCAGTAATAGTGCAGCTTCTCGCGGTGCCGCTCGCACAGCCTGCCGTCCGCCTGCTCCCGGGCCCCCTCTCCGGGCTGCCTGTCCTTGTCCACCTGCAGCCGCTCGATGTTCTCCACCAGGCTGGCCAGCTGCCACACGGGCCGGATACTCTCCTTCCTGAAGGGCTTCTTGCAGAGTGGGCAGACGGGCCGGCCGCCCGGGGCCGGGCGCACGTCGCTGGTGCAGACGCGGCAGAACACGTGGCCGCAGTCGATGGTCACGGGGTCCCGCAGGTAGTCCAGGCAGATGGAGCAGGTCACCTCCTCCTCCAGGCTGCGCAGTGGGGCCGACGTGGCCATGGCGTCCTCGGCTCACGGGGGCTTCTTTGCCTTGGGGAACAGACACGGTGTCAAGAGCGGGCGGGGCTGGGGCGCAGAGTGGCAGCCCGCACTGCCGGGGACAGTCAGCAGAGGCTTACCAGAGCCCACAGCATGCGGGCGAGAGGACCTCACCCACCCTCCAGGCCAGCCCCACATCGTGTACATGAGGACAGGGAGGCCCAGAGAGGGCACTCTGGTGGGCTGGGGAGCACAGCACCAGCAGCCCAGGCCATGCTGCTGGGGCAGCGCTCCGGCCTAAGACCCTCTCCATCCCTTAGTGTGGGGAAAGTGCTCTGACATACCGAGTGCGACAGAGTAGGACGCGTGTTAACTATGTGGTGGAAGTGTGTTGTAACACACAGAGGCCTGTGGTGTCTCCTGTGTGCACGGTGCTCCCTTAGCTGTGCACCTGCTGCACAACCATTCCTGGGGGTGCTCATGCAAGACACTGATGTGGGAGGAGTCCCCGGGTGGCTGGAGACGACACTGGTCCTGTCTACCCATATGGCCAGGCCCACCTCCTGTCTGGGGAAGGAGCCTCGGCATAGCTGATGAACAGTGGCCCCCTGCCCCTGATTCTGTGTGACAACAGAGACGCCTCTCAAGTACTCTGAGCCTCGGTCTGTTCATCCATAAAATGGGGACACTGATGCTTACCTAGAAGTTTCTACATGGGCGGAGACAAAGGATTGGTGAGGGCACAGGACACAGAGGCGGGCACAGAAGTCAGAACCCTTGGTTCCCAAACCTGGTGACAGTTCGAAGCACGAACAGAGCAGGAGAGGAGGTGAGGACGCAGCAGCCACAGTGGCACGTGCTTCAATTACAGTCCCTGAGGGGCAGGGACCAGGACAGGCTGGGGAAGACAGCCGGCCCACAGGGCACATGGGTCACCGCAAGGCTGGAGCAGGCACCTGCAGACACAGGTAAGTCACTACCACTAGTGGCTGTGTGCGGGGAGAGTGTGTCACAGCCCGGTGACGGGGAGGCCCTGCCCTGTGGTGACGAGCTGGGACGAGTTGGAGATGAACCCCAGAGAAATGACACGGGAATAAGGTCTTGTCCCCAAGATGCGATGCGACAATTACAAGAGTGCCTCATAGGCTGTGAGTACTGTGTGGACGTAAGGGATGCTCCTAATGCTGATGACCAACAGCAGCATGGATTCAGAGGCTGTGGCCTCGAGGGACGCCACGCACACACAGAGCTCACGGGAAAGAACAGACGGCTGTGTCTGGGGTGTCAGCGAGGCTGCGACAGACCCTGGGAACTGCTGGTCCCTCACCAAGAGGAAGCTGGTCGGTGCCGGGCTCTGGCAAGGGGCACCGTTACTGTTACTGCTGCTGGGGACGGAACGTGCTGTCCTTGGGGCTGGGACGTACAGTTGCAGCTTGCTTTGAGAACAGCAGACCGCAGGGAGCTTGGTGACAGCCCCTCCTGCACACCTGACCATGGTCACAGCCAGGCCCCATGCCGACACTGCATGAAAATGCCCACACACGTAGCAGATGCATGAGGCTGTCCGGGGGTAACAGAAGACCACCACATTGCAACCCGCATTATCAGTGGATGCTACAGGCAAGAAAGGTATTAGGGAACACGGTAAGTCCCATGGTGCTGAAGGCCCTCCCTGTGGATGACCTCCCAATGTGCCCTGATGAGGGGAGTATCTGGTGATCACCCCAAGCAGTGACCAAACCCAGCATCGCTCAGAGAGGTACAGACTGGCACTGGCTTCCCAGTACGGCACCATATGGAACACTCGGCATCCCCTGTGAAGGAATCCTGCCAAAAATGTTTGACCTGAAAGGATCTGATGAAGCCTGTAGACCTAGCTTCCAACATACAGAAAAGATGAGGGACAGAGAAATGAGCTAAACCACAGGATGAGGAAACAATCTGATAAATTCAGACTAAACCACAGTATTAAGAAACAATCAGATAAATTCAGAATATAGGACCTTCCACAGGACAACTGGCCCAGCCTTTAAATCAGTCAATGTCATGGGGAAAAAAACAAAAAACAAAAAACTCTTCTTGACGTAGACTGAAGAGAAATAACAGCCAAATGCAAATACCTTGACTGGATCCTGTTTGTTTGTTAAAAAATAATTTTTTTTTAACATTTGTTTATTTTTGAGAGACAGAGAGAGACAGAGTGTGAATGTGGGGGTGGGGGTGGGGCAGAGAGAGAGGAAGACACAGAAGCAGAAGCAGGCTCCAGGCTCTGAGCTGTCAGCACAGAGCTCGATGTGAGGCTCGAACCCACAAACCATGAGATCGTGACCTGAGGCGAAGTCTCAAACCCACGGACCGTGAGATCATGACTTGGGCTGCAGTCAGATGCTTAACCGACTGAGCCTCCCAGGCACCCGTTTTGTTTTGTTTTTTTTTTAAAGCTACAAAAATAGTTTTGGGACAACTAGAGGAACTCTGACAAAACACAGTACTAGGGGCACCTGGGTGGCTCAGCCGGTTAAGTGACTGACTCTTGAAGTCGGCTCAGGGCATGATCTCATGGTTCATGGGTTTGAGCCCTGGGTCAGGCTCTGAGCTGACAGCATGGAGCCTGCTTGGAATTCTCTCTCTCTCCTTTTCTCTCTGTCCCTTCCCCATTTGTGCTCTCTCTCTCTCTCTCTCTCTCTCTCTCTCTCAAAATAAATAAACATTAAAAAAAGCCCGGGTTCTGGATCATAAAAAATCATCATTAATTTTTAACAGTGTTTACTGAGGTGATGAAGGGGAACACACGTTTAGGTGATTCATCCTGCCGTATTTGGGGCTAAGGACTATCACTTTTAAATGGTTCAACAAAACATCATACAAAGTTAGAATCATTTCCTGAGGAGGGCGTTCTGGTTTTCTATCACTTTTAAAGGAATGTGTACAAGGGTCTGGAATGACCAAGGCCGCTGCCCCCTTGTGGATGCTCAGTGTGGGCACACAGGCGGTGGGCCCGGACAAACCAAAGGTGACGTGAATTGTGCGAACCCCATGTCTGTGAGCCTGGCCTGAGCAGGCAATCGAGGCTCGGTGTCTCCATGCACCGTCCCACACCCGGTTACACGGATTCCATCCCAAACACACAGCTCACGCTGCCGGTTGCACACACGACTGGATGTGTAAACTGGTCAGTCCAACAACCGAGGGTCACGTCTGGGGCCCCAGAGCCGGGTGACCAGCTTCTTGGGACACTCTTCTGGGAAACTGAGGTTCAGTGAGGTCAAGCAGTGTGCCCAGGGGCACCGGGCTACGGCGGCTCGACTGGATCCTCCTCCTCGGCTGGCTCCCTGGGAAATGCCAGGAGCTCAGGTGAGGCCACCCACATGGAAGCGCTTTGTGAGCTGCCCAGTGTGTGCACTGACCAAAAGCACAGCAGCTCAGATTCGGAGAGGGCTCCAGTGCAGGAGCCTTGGCAGGCTGGACCTGCTCACGCCAGCGAGACTCTGCCCTTTGTCTTGTGCAATGCCTCTGGAACATTCTATGTCATTGGATTCCACAGTATGGAGGGGCAATGGTCCTGCTCTGGGGCAGAAGGAACCACGGAAAGAGCTGGAAACCCTTCCAGGCCATACCATCCACCCAGTCCCCATTACCCTCAGTGAGAATTCTGACACTTGAGATCATTTTGTGGCCTGCCTGGTACCAGCGGCCACGCACCACTGCTCTGGGGTGGCAGGCACACCCCTCGCTCTGCCCCTGCCCTGGCCCAACTGCCCCTTGTTTCTTCATGGAAACCGTCTTCCGCCCCCGCAGGTCCTAACTTCCCCTTCAGCTGTCTGTAGTTCAGCTGCCCCACACTGTCCTCCCTGCCTCCCACTGCCTTGGGCTCCCGGATGCCACTGAAAGGGACCTGGAAGGCACCAAGTCCCAGCTGTGGGCTTCACGGCCCAGAGCTGCCAGTGGCCTCCAGGCTGCTTGCCAAGCCCACGCGTGGGGTGTAAACAGGAGCCCCTTCTTGCTTGTAATCACCAAGCACTTAGCTGATGGCTCCATTCCCCATGGGAATCCCATTTAAGGGCTCCTGGGGCCCCAGGCTAAGCCCCATTTCTTCATCCGAAATAAGCCAATTCTCCTAGAAGTAAACACCTGTGATGCCTTATAAATCTGGAGACGACAGAATTCGGGGCAAAACCCAAGTGATCTGGATCTGGCTGCGGAGAAGTGGCTGCATCTTGGCTGACGATGGAACCCTCAGGTCCTGCAGCCCTGGCTGTGGCTGGCAGGTGGGCCACAGTGTTGGGGGACACAGGTTGTGCGGCCAGTGCACTCCTGAGGTCACACGTGGGCTACTGTCCCCACAGGACCGGCGTCTGTGGTGCTCTGACGCGCAGTGGGGCTGGGCTGAGTTGCGCTGTGAGCAGTGGAAACCCCAGGGCTCAGGGGCTGTGGCAGCCATGGTGGTGGATGGGACCGGCTGTGACGTGCCACTGCAGGCTGTAGGTAGCAGGCTGTCATGCTTCCCCCACGTCCCGGACACCGGCTACGTGCCAGGCACCGAGGATACGGCACAGGACAAACGTGGCAAAGTCCCTGCCCTCCCAGAGCTCCGACCAAGTGATGCACGTGCGTGACCCTTTGGAAGCTGAGACTGGAGCTGACTGATACACAGCCCTGCAGGGTTTCCCAGCACCTCCTGCCTCCGCGGCCTGTGTTCTGGTCCCCCAGGCCGGCCTCCCGTCCGGCACGCACATTCCACGGCATGTTCAGATGCAGGTGTGCCCACGCGACCAGCCCGGTTAGCACCCTTCGGTGGCTTTCTTCTGGTGCCCCAGGGATCAAGTCAAAACCCCTTCCAGTCCTCCCTGAGGCCAAGGAACCTAGGCCCAGCCCTTGTCTGCAGTCTCATTTCCTGCCACCCCCCACCCTAACCCGACCCCATAGCCAACTCAAAACCCTCTCCATGTCTCCCAAAATGCTATGCTCCCTCCTGCCTGAGCCCTTAGAAAATGCTACTCTCTCTGCATTGAACGCTATTCCTTTCCCGCTTAGCTGAATGCCACCTCCTCTGGCCATTCTTTCCCGATCAGACAGACTGAGACCACAGGCTCTTTCCCTTACAAAGCCTGAGAGCGTCCCACGCTGTGCCCTGCACTTCTTTGCAGTGCTGAGTCCTGGCTAATGAGCCTCATTACATCTGGACAGAGACTGTCTGCCTTATGCCCAGAATCCAGCCCAGGGCCAGTACCTCCTAGCCAGGAGGTGAAGAAGCACGGGCACAGGGCATCTGATGCGCACAGATGCTTCCTACATGTCTGTACAAGGGCAAGCAATCGCAGCCACCTGTCCTTTCCCCTCCGCCCAGACGGCGAAGTAGCAGAGGGAGAGAGGGGTGATTTCTCCACATTCTCCACAGCAAGACCAGCAAGACCACATCACCAGCACCCTCCTGTCACGGTGCCTGGGTCTGGCTGCAGGGATGCAGACACTGAGGGAGGAGGGAGAGCCATGTCTGGGGAGACAGATGCCGTGGCATATGTGACACAGGTGACAAATCACTGCCCTCTCATCCTACAGATGCTACCTCTTCTTGCAGGGGTGGGTATCAACAGCGTGTTTGTAAGGTGCATTTATGTGATTGTGAGCTGATGTCATTCATGTCCATTGCTTTTTGACACTATAATTCTACCTCTGACGAACAGGCACACCTTGGAGATTTGGGGGTTCGGTCATACACTCCCACAGTAAAGTGAAGATCACAATAAAGCAAGTCAAAGCAATCGTTTTGTTCTCCGGTGCATGAAAAAGTTGTGTTTAATAAGTCATACAGAGAAAGACAGATACCATACGTTTTCACTCTTACGTGGATCCTGAGAAACTTAACAGAAGACCAGGGGGGAGGGGAAGGGAAAAAAAAAAGTTAGAGAGGGAGAGAGTCAAACCATAAGAGACTCTTAAAAACTGAGAACAAACTGAGGGTTGACGGGGGTGGGAGGGAGAGGAGGCTGGGTGATGGGCATTGAGGAGGGCACCTGTTGGGAGAAGCACTGAGTGTTGTATGGAAACCAATTTGACAATAAATTTCCTATTAAAAAAAAAAGTGTGTTTACACTATACTGTCGTTTATGAGGCGTGCAGTCACGTTATGTCTAAGAAGCAACGTACGTTCCCTAATTAAAAATACCGTATGTAAACAATTCCAACTGTTGTCTGAGCTTTCAGGGTAAGTGTCCCCGCTGGTCACAGATCACCATAACAACTGTAATCATAATGCAAAGGTTGGAAATACTATGAGGATTGCCAAAATGTGACGCCAACATACAAAGCAAGAAAAGGCCGATGGGAAGTGGCACTAAGAGCCTTGCCTGATGTGGGCTTACCTCAAACTTTCCGTTTGTGATAATGCAGTATCTGCAAAGAAAACAGGTATGCATGTAGTCTGCTTCTGATGGCCACCTGGACCGTTTCCTGCTCGGGACAGTTACAAACACGGTTCTGTGAACGTTTCTGCACCCGTGTCCTGGTACACACAAGCAAGCAAACGCATCCTTAAGCTGATCAAGCCACACTGTTTCCACACTGACTGTACCACTGTATGCTGCCACCAGCAGGCTACAGGCATCCATGCTGCCCCACGGCCCTGTCGACACCGGGTACTATCAGCTTCTAAACTGTTGCCAGTGTGGAGGATGGGAAACAGGATGCGTGCATATACGTGCGTGACGTGTGCATATGTGTGTGATGTGTGCATATATGCGAGTGACGCTGAAGGCAGAGGGAGGAAGCAAGACGGAGCGCAAGGGAAGCAGCATGAGAGAGGCCGAGCACTGGCTGAGGAGTCCCACCACAGCAGACAAGAGCAGACGACGGCACGGCGCTCCCTGGTCCCGGCGGTAAGTGCTGCAAGAGCTTGGTCTTTGGGCGAGCGGTCCCCCTAGCTTCCATTCTTCCTTCCTTTGCTAACTCTTCCCAGTTCCCTTCTGGGGATTATGTGCTTAGGGCAGAGCTCTCCCTCAGCTCAAGGGTGGAGCGAGAGAGTGCATGTGATGCCTCCTTGGCCACGGTGCCTGCTTCAGAGGTGAGAACATGACTCAAGGACTGATAGTCACAAGGAGACCTAGTTTAGATGGGGAAAAGATTCTGTGGTTTCTCGAGAACGTGCAAGAGGTGAGGTCATATGGTTTGGAGCTACATGAGCAATTTTGCTAAGTCTGTTTGAGAGTGAAGCCAACCCAGAGAGGAGGTACGAGAAACTGGTTCCTGATGACATCCTGTAAAACCCTGTATCAGGCTGTGCCTGAAGCTAGATTGACCCTTGAGTTCTGCCATCACGTGAGCCAATAAATGCCCTTTATGCCCAGCCAGATTGGACTTGTGTGTCATTTGAAAAAAAAAAAAAAAAAAAAAAAGGAATCCTGACTGATACAGCACAGGAAGTTGCTGAAGGTTACTAGGCTGAACTATACAAAGCATTTGTGAAAAAAAAAAAGAACAACCAAAAAAACAGCCTATTCATCTAGAGAAGGGCAGACACTGGGCAGCAGTTCCCTCTCTGGCCCCACAGGTGGAATACAACCTGCCAGGACAGCCAGGTCTCCAGCCTGCTCTGGCCCACCACGGCCCTTTCCCACGGCTCCTGGATGGTGCGAGGAAACACCATCGAAACCTTCTTTCACCCCGGGCTGTCCTTCTAACCAAAGCCGACAGTGAGGACTCCTGGATCAGCACGCAAACCCGGATTTTCACCCAGCTGCAGTCACTCAGATGTAGAGCTTGCGGCTACATTCTTGACCTCTACACAGCTCGGTATCTCAGGAAGACATGGTGGGGGGAAGCGGGGGGAACATCCAGGCCGCTCACAGGGCAAACTGAAACAGACGTTGGCCGAGCACAGCAGCATATTTGATGTGCCACACAAAGTCATGGCCGTTAACAGGAGCAAGCAACGCAGAATAAGCACGGATGAAAGACGGAGGTCAGGCGTCCCCTGTGCTGGTTTTCCACAATTTGGCTATCAGGCAGGAAAGAGCCAGTGACGGGTTAGTGAGATGGAGATATCCTGACCGTTCACTTCCCAGACGGCGGAGGGATCTGAGCAACTGGTGAGTGATTTACAACTTTCCGTCAAATTTCAGATGCCCGTGGCATCACATTTCAGTCTCTCAAGTGTGATCAGCAGCACATCCTGATTCAGCTGGCAGGATGTGTGTTCTGTGTGGAACATACCTAAACTGACAGCACTGACGATTTGGTGGAACGTAGCAGATGTCCTACAAAGGGCCACCAGGGCCATCCTAACACAGCTCTCGACCTGGGGCTCTCCCGCACTGCACGGCAAACAAAGCCTCCTGCAAGCTGGCCCCCCTGCCCTGAGCCAGGAACACAGCTGTGTCCTCAGGGCCCCTGCTCCCCACCCCTGGTCCTTGTCCCTGCTCCTGCTCATCCCTGAGGACTTGACACAGGCCAGCCCCTCGTGAGACCTTCCCTGTGCTCAGAGCTTAATGGCTCTGCCCAAGGACCACTCCTCGCTGACCCTCTCAGCTCCAGCACTGGGCACAAGGCAGGAGGTCTGTCGACTGTCTCTCGAGCACCACCCTCTTCATGCTCCCCCCACACTTGCCCACCCCTCCCTCCCCCTCAGATGAGACGCTCTGACCACAAACACTTCCCAGATTGCCCCTCGCCTCCCTCCACACACACCGGCTTGGGGACAAGTTCAACCTTTCATGTCTACCGATGTGGCAGGTGGTACTTCCTCCTGGATGCCACTCAAATTAAGCCTTTATTTTCCAAAACCATTATCTTCCCATTCTCCATCTTTTCTGTTCTGATCCTGGGGCCGAAGGCTGAAGTCACCCCAAGAAACCTCAGCTTGGACTACGGACTTCCTTCTGCGGTTTGCAGGGTTTTCTGGGGTGGTCAGCCCTTGTCTGAGACCAGTCTGTCACTCCCTTGCAGGGAAGTGACATCTAAGAAGTCATTCACTGCTCCTGGGCCTCAGTTTCCTTACCTCTTAATGAGGAGAATAATAATGTCTTGTCAAGTCCACTGCACTGTGTGAAGTTCAAGTGAAGCCACATAAAGTGCTTTCAACAGCAAGAAGCTCTATAAACACATGCTAGCAAGGACACAGGAGCCAACTTGACAGGGCACCCAAAAGCCAAAGCTGCAACAATTTGAGCATCAAAATAAAGCAGTATTGGATTATAACCCAAAGTATAAAACAAATATCCACGAGTCCATGCTGATACAAATAAATGACTGACTTAATAAATAAGGAACACGAGAGACTAAACTCCCCTGCAGAATTCCAAGTAATATATGTAGATACTTGTCCTCAGGGAGGAGGAGCACGCCCCCCTCCTTGCAAGTGGGCTGCACACAGTCGCTCATTTCCAGAGAGTTCAGTATGAAATGTAGTAGAGTGACTTTACACCTGAGGGGCCTGGCTACACGATGCCAACGGGTCACAATCAACAGCACGTCATACATCGTGTTGACACTGTGGGCGGCCTTCCTCTGGGGTCCTCCACCCAATCACCTGCAGCCGGTCTCAGGAGAAACACATCACAGGGATTCCAGCGGAGGGGCGCCCAGAACACAGATCACCGGCAGGCAGTGAAACTGTCAACATCATCACAAACAAGTCTGAGAAACTGCCACAGCCAAGGGGGCTTTAGGGAGCCATGCTGACCAAATGTCACCTTGTGACCTGGATGGGATCATGACACAGAACAAGTGCTTAGGTGAAAACTCAGTCACTCGGAGTAACTATGGACTCTGGCCAATAAGGTATCAATATCGGTTCATCAGCAGTAGCAAATGTGCCACATGTAAGATGTTAATAGACGGGGGGAAAGGGTTAGGACCCGTGGGAAGTCACAAACGGGTGCACAGGCAGAGCGTGCGGTGTCACAATCCGGGGCGCACACGGGGAGCTTGCGGTGTCACAAGCCGGGGCGCACACGCAGAGCGTGCGGTGTCACAATCAACCCGGGGCGCACCGGGAATCTGGAAGTGCCTGCCCCCCCCCTCACCCCCCACTTGCTCCTCCAGGATGAACTGACACAGCCTGTTCTCTGAGGAGACCGAGGCATGAAGTCAACCGGGCAGCGCGAACCGGCTGCAGGATGGAGTGAACGTGCAGCTCCAAGCCCGGAGCCTAACCTGGTTCATTCCGACCAAACCCTCCCCCGCCTGGCGGACGAGCAGACGGAAGCAGTCTCGACGCGGGCCCCGGGCCACCTGCCGGCGCCAAGAGGGCCCGGGAGGGCAGTGGCCCCGCACCCAGGCGCACCGCACCCCCCCTCCCCGCCGACTCACCCCACCGTCGATCTCCACGCCGCGAGCTCCGGGCCGGGGGCGCTGCTCTCGCTCGGCGGACGGTTCCGGATCGCGATCCCCGCGCGTCCCCGCCGCGCGGTCTCCGGGATCCGCCGGGCGCGGCTCCGAGATTTCTCGGATCAGCGCCCGGATTGGCTGCTGCCAAACTCCGCCTCCCAATGGGAGCCCGCCGCTCTGCTACGTCACTGATCACTGGGCAAATCCGCGGGTCTCTGCAGGGGGCGGGGCATCGGGGGCCCAGCCCGGCGGGGGGAGGGGAAAGCCTGCGCGCGGGCGGAGCCCAGGTACGCGGGGCGCGCTCCCGGCGACGGGATGGCGGGACCGGGTTCCGAAACCTGGCGGCTGGTTTGCAGGATTCCGACTGGATCCCTTGCCTCCCCCAGCGCTGGGTCGGCGTCGGAGGGGGCTCTGCGGCGGGGTGGCGCGCACCAGGCGCTCGGCCTCAACTAGGCCTCCTCGCCCCCAACGTGGCCTAAATTCGCCTCCGGAACCCGGAAGGCCCTTAGCAAGCACAGACTTAATGGGCGCTGTTTACAAAAATTAACTGCTGTTTTCGAAGCGCCTGCGACGAGTGAGGGGCCGTACACAGAATACCCTTGAACAGGACGGCGTTACTGTTCCCACTGGACAGAAGGGAACACCGAGTTTCCCAGAGCTCCGGTGCCCGGGCCCCGCTCAGGGCGGCTGTCTTCCTCCTCGGGGCTGGATGCGGGACACTCGAGTCCCTGAGACCCCGGTGGGGAGGGTCCGTGGCGGCTCCGGCGCGTGCGCCCAGGCTCCGCGCCAGCCGCCAACGTGTCTCCGCCCCTAAGGGCGCCGGAAGGTCAGGGTAGGGGTAAGAGGGTGGCTGGCGGGGTCCTAAACCTTAGCACCTGCCCGCCCCTGGCCCTCTCGCGGTGGGCCATTCAGACCTACGCGGCCTTGTTTCTCCACCTCCGTGTGCGCCCCCACCCCCACGCCAGGCAGTCTTCTCTCCCTTTCTGCCGCGGTGCCACTGGAAGCCCCTCTCTGGGGTGGAGGGGTGTTGGCCTCACCCTCTGAACAGGACGCGGGCCGGCCTGGGCTCTGGGTGTGGTCTCAGCACAGCCTGGACACTGCTGCCACCTGGTCTTGTGGTGGGTGTTGTGGAAGAAAGCGTGCGTAAAATGCTCCTTAAGTGTTTCCGTGCTACTGGTGTGTCCTCTCTCTGTCCCTGACCCTTGCCCCACTCAGAGGCCATTCTGTAGCCATAGAGGTCCCCTGCCGTGCTTCAAATTATATGATACCTTCCCTGCCCACTTAGAGACGCAGGAAGACCGTACTTATCTCTCTGAGCCACTTCTGTCTCCGTCCCTGCGCTTCAACCCCTCTGGCCTGAAACACTCTGCCCCTGCCCCTCACACAGCTGCCCTCTTCTTGTTAGCGGCTCAGTTGGCGTCTTAGACAGGCCTTCATTCTGTCACTGTCTTCATGCACGTGTCAGCATTGGAAAGCCTCTTACTCTCCTGTCGGTGTCTCTGCCCGCCCCGCTTGTGCGTCCCATGAGAGTGGACACGTTCCCTGCCTCCTTCCGGGCACCTGCCTGCCACTCAGCAAATGTATGTTGAATGAATGATCTCTGCTTGGGCGTTTCTGGAAGCTTTCTGAAGCTGTGTCAACCGGCCTGGCTGCAGTATTGGTCATGCACTTCAGCACACCATACCTTCTCAGGTCTGAGTTACAGCAGTGGAAATGCTGACTCCAGGCCTTGTTTGGTGGTTAGAGATGGATTTGTAGCAGCATAGGGTAGTACTATCCTCTCTGGCTGCTGCATGTTCAGACTTACTGGCCTCCCGCCTTTCTCGGAACACAGCCAAAATTCCTTCTTCCGGTTCTCTGGTCCGGTGCTCACACCAGAAGGAGTCCAGTGCAGTAAATGCGGCTGATTAGATGTCTGACTTTGGAGTCCAGTCTCTGTTTGGCTCTACATGCGCTTGAATCCTACTCTCAGCTACTTTTGGTGTGACTTTGGAGAGTTGCTCAAACTCTATGTGCCACAGGCTCTTTCTCTGCAAAATAGAGATGGTAGTTCACAGAGCTGCTGTGAGGGTTAAGTAAGATAATACATATTATACCCACTTCACAGAGATGCTGGGAAGATTAAATAAGATAGTACATATAAAACTTCTGGAACGGTGAGTGTTGGGAGGCCAAAGGGTGTAGTATAATTACTTCCATCTGAAATGAGAATCTTTTTTTTTTTTTTTTTTAAGTAGGCTTTATACCCAGCACAGAGCCCAGTTCAGGGCTTGAACTCAAGACCCTGAGATTATGACCTGAGCTGAAATCAAGAGTCGGAAGTTTAACTGAAAGAGCCACCCATGTGCCCCTGAAATGAGAATCTTAAGCAACAGGATGTTGTAAGTATGTTCCTGGAGCAACCCAGGTTTAACCTCAGGAAGAACTAGGGGGTCCCCTCTAAAACTGACTTTGCACAGTATAAATATATTGAGTTAAAATGTGGCATCTGGAAATCTCAAGGCTTTAAGAATATTAGAGTGCTTGCAAAGAGGCCTCCAAACAAAAGTCCTTGAAAATATGAGGTTTCCATTGGTAAAGATGCAAAGCATTTGTCTGAATCTTTCATACGAAGGATGCCTTTGCATCAGGACCAGAATAAATGACTATCTTAAAAAGCTAGAAAAAGCTATCTAAAAAAGCTTAGAAAAAGTTAAAAGTTATCTCTTTTAACCACGGGGATTTCATTTGCTTACATCACCAAAATGCCACCATCTCACCAAGTAAAAGTATTCATGTAATCAATATTTTCAATAATAGCTTTTAGCACCCAGACTATATTCAAACTTCCTGATTTTCTCAAAGATGTCTTTTTACAATTAAGTTGTCTCAATCCCGATGCAAATAAGGGCCACACTATTAAGGAAAAAAATCCCAAACTTGGAAATGGGCAAAATGAAGACTGTGTATGCTTTCTGAGCAACACTGGAGCATTTTCCAACAGGCCCACAAAGCAACGATCTAATTCTCTAGCACAGCCCTGTTGGACTTACCATGGCAGGATTTTTGGAGGACTCTCTATGGGCAGATGTTAGCTTATGGAAAGTGACGTAGATGCAAGTGATTCTTGGTCAGAAGCAATGCCAATGAATATTGTTCAGTAGAGATATAAAATACGTGCACTCAATGTGCACGTGTGCTCTGATTTTTGAAATGTCTTTGGAATAGTTCTTTTTTTACTGGTCCCCATGTCAATATAACTTTGATACATGCTCAGTTTATATTTGTATAGGACCATTGTTTTTAACTTTTTGAAAATTATCCTTTGACAATATATGGCATTTTATTATTATGTCTTTTAATGTTCTTTTTATCTATAACAATCCTTTAGTTTCACACTATTAATTTGTTGGAGAAACCAGTTTATTTATTCTGTGTTTGAAGGAAGAAAATGATTTTTGCTTCCTAGTTCTGGTGTGCTCCATGCCAGGCTCCTGCAGCTGGCACCTCCCAAAGCACCAGAAACTTCCCTAACATCCAGTGTCTGCAATGCATGATGGTCAGCAAGACACAGCCACCAGCAGCTTCTTGGCACCCCGCTTGGGTGGCTTTATATTGGAGTGTTCCTGGTGTGAACGGCTTTCTCCTGCACCCAAGACGGTGGATTTCTGGGAAGTTCCAGCAACTTCTCCTGCAGCAGAACCTCTGTGACTATTGTGCCGTCCTGGGAAACACCACACAGACAAGCCTGGAGCCATCTTGGGAGACACCACCACAGACAAGGCTGGATCCCATCCCCTCTGTTTTCTGAGATTCTGCATCCACAAATATCCCATCTCCTGCTCCAGCATTTTCTACCTTTTCACTAACTCGTGAGCGTAAACATATAATATCTCCTGTTAAGAGAAACATTCCTTGATATCTAAGTTTTTCAATCATTTTTCCTCAGCCAGCCCTTCTCTCATGTCTGTTCCTTATAACTTGAAAATCTTGTCTGTACCTGCTCTCTGCATTTCCTTTCCTCTCAGTCTGTTAAAAACTGTGAAATATACCATGTGTTCAAGAGTATACATAATACGTTATATGTTTTAAAGCGTTAATGGTAAGGTAATAAAGTAGGCTCTGGCATTCATCTCTCATTTAAGAAGTCAGACATTCCCAGTACCTTTCACTGTGTGTCCCTAAGCAGTATTTCACTCGTGGTCTCCCCCAGACATAAGGATCAATCTGCACTTGTGTGATCATCATTCCTTGGTTTTTCTTTATGCTTCTTTTTTATACATGTTTGTAACTCTAAATAGTACCTTGTCTGGTTTTGCCTGTTTTTGAAGTTTCTGTACCTGGAAATCCCCCTGCACGTGTTCTTCTGTGACTTGTCTTTGTTTTTGAGATTCACCATCTTGATGCATTTAGGTTTGATGCCTTAATTTTCATTGCTGTGTAGTATTTCAGATATGAACAATTTGCATTTTTTTCTTCTTCATTCTACTGTTCCTGGAATTTGGTCTGTCCCCATCTTTTTGCTATTATGGTCAACACTGCTATAAACATTATCCCACATGTATCCTGGCACATGTACCCATGTGTCCATCAGTTTTGGACCTCTCCCCCATTCATGTATTCACACAATGGAATCCTATTCAATGAAAAACTAATCTCAGCGCAGTTCTCTGTGTACTTTTGGTAAGATCTCCAAGTACATTCCTAAGTGAAAGCAGCAAGATGAGGAACAGTGTATGATAGGCTACCTTTGTATTAAAAAAGAGGATGGAACAAAGACTCTATTGATATTCTCATAAACTAGAAGATACGCAAGAAACTAAAGAAAGATGCTATGTGTCTGAGGACGAGAAGTGAACTGCACAAATGGTGGACAGGAGCAGGGGCAGGACACTTTCCTGTCCCTACTGAGGCAGTGAGTGTTCCTTACAGCAAATGAATAAGTAGGGGAGTGTCAGCAAAGTATGGAAGCCGCACTGTGCCACACGCAAGCGTCCCAGCTCAGCAAAGTACCAAACACAGCTGAACAGAGCCGGCCACGGAAGAACAGGGCTGTGTGTGATGCTGTTCACCCCTCCTCCATCCTCCTCCCTCTTTTTGGACACAGCCCCTGTTTAAAAGTTTTTAAATGTTTATTTAGTTTTGAGAGAGAGAGACAGGCACAGAGCATGAGCAGAGGAGGGGCAGGGAGAAAGGAGACAGAATCTGAAGCAGGCTCCAGGCTCTGAGCTGTCAGCACAGAGCCTGACGTGGGGCTCCAACTCATGAACTGTGAGATCATGACCCGAGCTGAAGTCAGACGCTTAGCCGACTGAGCCACCCAGGAGCCCTGATACATCCTCCATTTTGAAATGCTTACTACGTACCCCCCCTAATCATCATGCACCTTTTTTGGGAATGAGAGTATTAATATGCTGCTGCAGACCCTTCCTGCATGAGAGCAGCCACAACTCACTCTGTGTGGGCCCCCAAAAGTGCAGCAGGAAGTCTTCATTAGGCTGCCCCCCAGGAGCTCTGCCTGCTGTCTTCCACGGGAAATGTGCACAGGACGTGTGTCCACTGGAAGAAGTGACCGCTGCTGGGCAGACTGCACTTCTGGGGTAAGGTTGTGTTTGGAGCTCTCTAAGCTGCTTCTTAAGGAAAGAAGGTAGCAGGACAGCAAAATGAACCCAGATGTCTTTTTTAAGCCAAACAGAAACAAGCACAAGGTGGTGAGCCAGAGCCTACCATCACTGGCAAAACCTCAACTGCGTATCCCAGAGCTGTTTTTTTTTTTAAATTTTTAACGTTTTATTTATTTTTGAGACAGAGACAGAGCATAAACGGGGGAGGGTCGGAGAGAGAGGGAGACACAGAATCCGAAACAGGCTCCAGGCTCTGAGCAGTCAGCACAGAGCCCGACGCGGGGCTTGAACTCACAGACCGCGAGATCGTGACCTGAGCCGAAGTCGGCCGCTCAACCGACGGAGCCACCCAGGTGCCCCAAAGAGCTGTGTTTTAAAAGGAGGCTTCACACCGGGGACAGAGCCTGGCTCGGAGCCCACCTCATCACCCTGAGATAACACCTGAGCTGAGGCAAGAGTCACTTAACCCATTGAACCACCCAGATGCCCCTGTCCTGAAACACAAGTGGTGATGTCCCTCTGCCTGTCTCCATGAACCAGCAGCTTCCTTCTTCCCTCATACTCTCAAGAGATCTTTAGTTTTGCCTTTTATATCAGTAAAGCCCTTTATTTCATGTTATAATCTTTATCTATTAGGAGTTTAACACGTCTTTCCCAAACTGTGCTGGGAATTGTTATCATTTTGTTGGTATTGTGGTCACAGAGGTGTGTAGATTTTGAGTTGGCTGCCAAAACACTATTTTCCACTATAAACCCTATTATTTCTGGGGACGTTTTGCAACTTGTGAATTTCTTTCCCCCAGGGATACATACATAACATTAGGGCAGAAGTATCTGTAAAACTTTTTACTGTTTGTAGAATCATGTGACTACCTTGCTACTAAAATTTTTTAAGACAAATTTTAATAAAATCTCCTGAAGTGGGGGGCACCTGGGTGACTCAGTCGGTTAGGCGTCCGACTTCAGCTCAGGTCACGATCTCACAGTTTGTGAGTTTGAGCCCCGCGTCAGGCTCTGTGCTGACAGCTCAGAGCCTGGAGCCTACTTCAGATTCTGTGTCTCCTTCTCTCTCTGACCCTCCCCCACTCACACTCTGTCTCTCTCTGTCTCTCTCTCAAGAATAAATAAACATTAAAAATTTTTTTTTTTTTTAAATCTCCTGAAGGATACAGGGACCCCAATGGCAGCCTTGTTTTACAGCAGCTTGGGCACCTCCAAAGCTTTTTGTCACCAGGGTCCTGTTCAAATGTTGCTTGCTAGGAATTTGGTGCAGATTCATGGGATGTTTTACCTCTAATATCCAAAGAGGTTAGTCAGGTTAATCAGGAGGGTGGGGGCACTTTTCCTTTCTGATTGGAGGCTATAAGACTAACCATCTAGCCTGTCTACATTGTTCAACATCTCTGTGGGCTCTATCTGCATGGTTCCTAAGAAGGACACAGGGCCCTGGATATCATCCTCCCTCAAGGACTACCCAGCTTTAAACAGGTATGCAATGAGATCTTAGTGGGTTCTTCACGGGGGCTACTTCATGATCGTATCAGTAGCTCACATTGTGCTGAGGTTTATTTAATCCACTCTTGGCATATTACAGACTACCTTGAAACCCTGAGGAAGTAGGGCAAGAGGACATTGCATGACTAGTAACTAAAGGAGCGCTAAGCCTGATGAGTAGTCTGTAGAAAAGCAGGTGTTAGGAACGTCCAAGGTTGCATCCCAAGTGTCAGAAAGGCAGCACCCACAGCAATGATATGAGGATCTGCAGGAATAAAGTTGTCCTCTGCTTGTGTGAGCTTCTCAGTCTGCTTTCCCTGGCCAGATGGGGTGGGGGCTGGGTTGTATAGTATCTCATCCACTCTAATTGAATGAAAAGGAGAATTCCCTTTTCACCTTTGGGTTCACAAATCAGTTTCTTTGTTTAAGTTTTTCTTTAAATTCTAGTTAGTTAACTTATAGTATAGTATTGGTTTCAAGAGTAGAGCCCAGGGGTTCATCACTTACATATAACACCTGGTGCTCCTCCCAGTAAGTGCCCTCCTTAATGTCCATCATCCATCTAGCCCATCCCCCACCCACCTCCCTCCATCGTCCCTCAGTTTGTTTTCCATCTTTAAGAATCTCTTATGGTATCTTTCCCTCTCCTTCCCCACCCTTCCCCTATGTTCATCAATTTTGTTTCTTAAATTCCACATAGTAAAATCACATGGTATTTGTCTTTCTATGCCTGACTTATTTCACTTAGCATAATACACTCTAGCTCCATCCATGTCACCGCAAATGGCAAGATTTCATTCTTTTTTATGGCTGAGTATATATGATTCCAGTGTGTGTGTGTGTGTGTGTGTGTGTGTGTGTGTGTGTGTGTACACACACACACACATACACACATACCTTCTTCAGTTGATTCATTAGTCAATGGACATTTGGGCTCTATTCATAACGTGACTATTGTTGGTAGTGCTGCTATAAACATTGGGATGCATGTGCCCCTTCGAAGCAGGATATTTGCATCCCTTGGATAAATATCTAGTAGTGCAATTGCTGGGTTGTGGGGTAGTTCTATTTTTAGTTTTCCGACAAAACTCCATACTGTTTTCCAGAGCAGCCGCACCAGTTTGCATTCCCAACAGTGCAAGAGGTTCCCCTTTCTCTGCATCTTCACCAACATCCGTTGTTTCCTGAGTTGTGAATTTTAGCCATTCTGACAGGTGTGGTGGTATCTCATTGTGGTTTGGATTTTTATTTCCCTGATGATGAGTGATGTTGAGCATCTTTTTATGTGTCTGATTGCCATCTGAATGTCTTCTTTGGAAAAGTGTCTGTTAAAGTCTTTTGCCCATTTCTTAACTGGATTATTTGTTGTTGTTTTTTTTGTTTTTTGTTTTTTTTTGGTTATTAAGTTTAATAAGTTCTTTATAAATTTTGGATACTAACCTTTTATCTGATATGTCATGTGCAAATATCTTCTCCCATCTGTCATTTGTCTTTTAGTTTTGCTGATTGTTTCCTTCTCTGTGCAGAAGTTTTTATCTCGATAGTTCATTTTCGCTTTTGTTTCCCTTGTCTCTGGAGACATGTCTAGTTAGAATTGCTGCGGCCAAGGTCAAAGAGATTTTTGCTTGCTCTCTCTTCTAGGATTTTGATGGCTTCCTGTCTTATGTTTAGGTCTTTCAGCCATTTTGAGTTTATTTTTGTGTATGGTGTAAGAAAGTGGTCCAGGTTCATTCTTCTGCTGTCCAGCTTTCCCAACACCGATTGCTGAAGAGACTGTCTTTATTCCATTGGATATTCTTGATCTAAGTGCCTGTTTTTGTGCCAGTACCATACTATCTTGATGAATACACCTTTGTAATACATCTTGAAGTCTGGAATTGTGATGCTTCCAGCTATGGTTTTCTTTTTCAAGATTGCTTTGGCTATTCGAGGTCTTTTCTGGTTCCATACAAATCTTAGGATTGTTTGTTTTAGCTCTGTGAAGAATGCTGGTTTTATCTTGATAGGAATTGCATTGAATATGTAGATTGCTTTGGGTAGTATAGATATTTTAACAGTATTTGTTCTTCCAATCCATGAGTCTGGAATGCTTTTCCATTTTTTTCTGTTTTCTTCAATTTCTTTCATAAATGCTTTGTAGTTTTGAGAGTACAGGTCCTTTACATCTTTGGTTAGGTTTATTCCTAGGTATATTATGTTTTTTGGTGCAATTGTAAATAGATTCGTTCCTTGATTTCTCTTTCTGCTGCTTCATTATTGGTGTATAAAAATGCAACAGATTTCTGTATGTTGATTTTGTATCCTGTGACTTTACTGAATTCATGTATCAATTCTAGCAATTTTTTGATGGAGTCTTTTGGGTTTTCTACATAGAGTATCATGTCATCTGCAAATAGTGAATGTTTAACTTCTTCCTTGCTGGTTTGGATGCCTTTTATTTGTTTTTGTTGTCTGATTGCTGAGGCTAGACTTCCAACGCTATGTTGAACAACAGTAGTGAGAGTGGACATCCCTGTTGTGTTCCTGACCTTAGGGGGAAAGCTCTCAGTTTTTCCCCATTGAGGATGATATTAGCTGTGGGGTTTTTGTATATGGCTTTTATGATGTTGAGGCATGTTCCCTCCAATCCTCAAAGGTTTTTATTATGAATAGATGGTGTACTTTGTCAAATGCTTCTTCTGCATCTATTGAAAGGATCATGTAGTTCTTATACTTTCTTTTATTAATGTAGTGTATCACGTTGATTGATTGTGAATATTGAATCACTCTTGCAGCTCAGGGATAAATCCCACTTGATCATGGTGAATGATATTTTTAATGTACTGTTGGATTCAGTATGTTAGTATTTTATTGAGAATCTTTGCATCCATGTTCATCAGGGATATTGGCTTATAGTTATCTTTTTTAGTGGAGACTCTGTCTGGTTTTGGTATCAGGATAATGCTGACCTCAGAGAATGAAATTGGAAGTTTTCCTTCTTTTTCTATATTATGGAACAATTTGAGAAGAATAGGTATTAACTCTTCTTTAAGTGTTTGGTCGAATTCCCCTGTGAAGCTATGTGGTCCTGGACTTTGTTGGGAGATACTTGATGACTGATTAAATTTCTTTGCTGGTTATTGGTCTGTTCAAGTTTTCTGTTTCTCCCTGTTTCACTTTTGGTAGTTTATATGTTTCTAGGAATTTATCCGTTTCTTCCAGGTTGCCCAATTTGTTGGCATATAGTTTTTCATAATATTCTCTTATAATTGTTTGTATGTCTGTGATGTTGGTTGTGATCTCTCCTCTCTCACTTGTGATTTTACTTATTTGGGTCCTTTCTCTTTTCTTTTTGATAAGTCTGGTTAGGGGTGTATCAATTGCATTAATTCTTTCAAAAAAAAAATAGCTCCTGGTTTCATTGACCTATTCTACTGTTGTTTTTGTTTCTATATTGTTTATTTCTTCTCAAATCTTTATTATCCCCCTTCTGCTGACTTTAGGCGTTGTTTTTTCTTTTTCTAGCTACTTTAGGTGTAAGGTTAGGTTGTGTATTTGGGACCTTTCTTACTGCTTAAGATAGGCCTGAATTGCAATGTACTTTCCTCTGAGACGGCCTTTGCTGCATCCCAAAGGTTTTGGGCTTTTGTGTTTTCATTTTAATTTACATCCATGCATTTTTAAATTTCTTAATTTCCTGGTTAACCCATTCATTATTTAGTAGGATGTTCTTTAACCTACATATATTTGTGGTCTTTCCAGATTATTTCTTGTGGTTGATTTCAAGTTTCACAGCACTGTAGTCAGAAAATATGCATGGTATGACCTCAATCTTTTTTACTTGTTGAGGGCTGTTTTGTGTCCCAGTATGTGATCTATTCTGGAGAATGTCCCATGTGCACTCGAGAAGAATGTAAATTTTGCTGCTTTAGGATGAAATGTTCTGCATATATCTATTAAGTCCATTTAGTCCCATGTGTCACTCAAAACCATTGTTTCCTTACTGATTTTCCTTTTAGATGATCTGTCCACTGCTGTCAGTGGGGTGTTAAAGTCTCCTAGTATTATTGTACATTGTATATTGTATATTGTAATATATATATATATATATATATATATATATATATATATATATATATATATATATATGGATTTTTCCAAGTTGGGGGCATAAATATTTACAATTGTTAGATCTTCTTGATGGATAGATCCGTTTATGATTGTATAGTGTCCTTCTTGGGAAGGATACTTCTTTGTCTCTTTTTATGGTATTTGTTTTATTTTTATTTTTTAATATGAAATTTATTGTCAAATTGGTTTCCATACAACACCCAGTGCTTATCCCAACAGGTGCCCTCCTCAATGCCCATCACCCACTTTCCCCCCCTCCCACCCCTCATCAACCCTCAGTTTCTTCTCAGTTTTTAAGTGTCTCTTATGGTTTGGCTCTCTCCCTCTCTAACTTTTTTTCCCCTTCCCCTCCCCTGTGGTCTCCTGTTAAGTTTCTCAGGATCCACATAAGAGTGAAAACATATGGTATCTGTCTTTCTCTCTATGACTTATTTCACTTAGCATAACACTCTCCAGTTCCATTCACGTTGCTACAAAAGGCCATATTTCATACTTTCTCATTGCCATGTAGTATTCCATTGTGTATATAAACCACAATTTCTTTATCCATTCATCAGTTGATGGACATTTAGGCTCTTTCCACAATTTGGCTATTGTTGAAAGTGCTGCTATAAACATTGGGGTACAGGTGCCCCTATGCATCAACACTCCTGTATCCCTTGGGTAAATTCCTAGCAGTGCTATTGCTGGGTCATAGGGTAGATCTATTTTTAATTTTTTGACGACTTCCACACTGTTTTCCAGAGTGGCTGCACCAGTTTGCATTCCCACCAACAGTGCAAGAGGGTTCCCGTTTCTCCACATCCTCTCCAGCATCTATATTCTCCTGATTTGTTCATTTTAGCCACTCTGGCATGAGATGGTAGCTCAGTGTAGATTTGATTAGTATTTCCCTGATGAGGAGTGACATTGAGCATTGTTTCATATGCCTGTTGGCCATCTGAATGTCTTCTTTGGAAAAGTATTCATGTTTTCTGCCCATTTCTTCACTGGATTATTTGTTTTTGGGTGTGGAGTTTGGTGAGTTCTTTATAGATTTTTGATACTAGCCCTTTGTCTGATATGTCATTTGCAAATATCTTTTCCCATTCCATTGGTTGCCTTTTAGTTTTGTTGATTGTTTCCTTTGCAGTGCAGAAACTTTTTATCTTCATGAGGTCCCAATGGTTCATTTTTGCTTTTAATTCCCTTGCCTTTGGAGATGTGTCAAGTAAGAAATTGCTGCAGCTGAGGTCAGAGAGGTTTTTTCCTGCTTTCTCCTCTAGGGTTTTGATGGTTTCCTGTCTCACATTCAGGTCCTTTATCCATTTCGAGTTTATTTTTGTGAATGGTGTAAGAAAATGATCTAGCTTCATTCTTCTGCATGTTGCTGTCCAGTTCTCCCAGTACCATTTGTTAAAGAGACTGTCTTTTTTTCCATTGGATATTCTTTCCTGCTTTGTCAAAGATTAGTTGGCCATACTTTTGTGGGTCTAGTTCTGGGGTTTCTATTCTATTCCAATTGGTCTATGTGTGTGTTTTTGTGCCAATACCATGCTGTCTTGATGATTACAGCTTTGTAGTCGAGGCTGAAGTCTGGGATTGTGATGCCTCCTGCTTTGGTCTTCTTCTTCAAAATTACTTTGGCTACTCGGGGCCTTTTGTGGTTCCATACAAATTTTAGGATTGCTTATTCTAGCTTCAAGAAGAATGCTAGTACAGTTTTGATTGGGATTGCATTGAATGTGTAGATAGTTTTGGGTAGTATTGACATTTTAACAATATTTATTCTTCCGATCCATGAGCATGGAATGTTTTTCCATTTCTGGTATTTGTTTTAAAATTCATTTTGTGCGATATAAGTATTGCTACTCCAGCTTTCTTTTGACTTAATTTGCATGACGTATTTCTCCACCTTCTCACTTTCAGTCTGCAGGTGTCTTTAGGTCTAAACTGAGTCTGTTGTAGGCAGCATATAGATGGATCTTGATTTTTTATCCACTCTGTCACCTATGTCTTTTTTTAAATTTAAATTTAAATTCCAGTTAGTTAATATGCAATGTAATATTAGTTTTACGTGTACAATTTAGTGATTCATCACCTAAATACAACATCCGTGTCCTCCTTAATACCCTTATCATAACACGTGTCCTCCTTAATACGCTTCACCTCTGTTTTTTGATTGGAGTGTTTAGTGCATTTACATTCAAAGCAATTATTGATAGATATGTATTTATTGCCATTTTATTATTACTTTTGTTTTCGCTTCTGAATTTTTCTCTGATTCTTTCTTTCTTTTATGTTTTGCTTTCTTTAGTGATGTATTTGGATTTCTTTCTCTTCATTTTTTGCATGTTTATTAGTGGTTTTTGATTTGTAGTTACCATTAGGTTTGTATATAACATCTGCATATAGCAGTCTATATTACATTGATGATTGTTTAAGTTCGAATCCATTCTTTATTCCTCTCCTCCCCAGGTTTTAGGTATGTGGTGTCATACTTTACATTCTCTTATTTTGTGTTTCTTGGCTGATTTTTTAAATAGAAATATTCATTTTACTGCTTTTGTGTTTCCTACTGTTGTGTTATGACTTTTGGTTTTTCCACTCAAAGAGTCCATCTTCAAATTTCTTGCATACTGGTTTAGTGGTCACTAAATTAGTGGGTTTTGTTTGGTAAACTCTTGATCTCTCCCATTCTGAATGACAGACTTGTTGGACAAAAGATTCTTGGTTACAGTTTTTTCCCATTCAGCACGTTGAATACATCCTGCTATTCCCTTCTGGCCTGCCAAGTTTCTGTGTAGAGATCTGCTGCTAACCTGATGTTTTCTTTTGTAAGTTAGGGACTTCTTTTGTCTTGCTGCTTTTAGGACTTTTTTATCACTATATTTTGCCATTTTAAGCAAAATATGTTTTGCTGTGGGTCTGCTTTTGTTGGTTTTGATGGACATTCGATATGCCTCCTGGATCTGATGTCTGTTTCCTTCTCCAGATTAAAGAAGTTTTTAGCTATTATTTCCTGAAATAAATATTCTGCCCATCCCCCCTTCTCTCTCTTCTTCTTCTGGGACTCCTATGGTATGAATGTTATTATATTGGATTGAGTCACTGAGGTCCCTAAATCTATTCACGTTTTGCATAATTATTTTTTTCCTCTCTTTTCCTCAGCTTGATTACTTTTCATTACTCTGTCTCCTAGGTCATTAAGTCATTCCTTTTCTTCTTCTTTGCTGCTGTTCATTCCATCAGGTGTGTTTCTCATTTTGTTTATTGAGCCCTTTATCTCTGCTATGTTGGTCCTTATCTCTGTGTTAAGGGACTCACTCATATTCTTCACTCTTTTCTCAAGCCCAGTGAGTATCCTTATGATCATTGCTTTACATTTTCTATCAAGCAGGTTTCTTAGATCTGTTTTGCCTAGATCTCTGGCTGTGGCTTGTTCCTTTCTTTCATTTGGGGTAAATTTCTCCCTCACCCTGTGTGGTTTGCCTCTCTCTGTCTGTTCATGTGTATGAACTCACTAAGCTGTGTCTCCTGCTTTTGGAAGTAGTGACTCAGTGAGGAAGAGGTCCTGGAGTGCCTGCAGTGCAGTGTCTCTGTTCACCATGACCTGGAGAGCTTTGGTCTCTATCCCATGGTGTTGCTCCTGCCCCGCTGTTACCCCAAGAGTAACACACTTTTCCTTTCTGCCTATTGTGGGCTGTGCTTCCTGTCTGTGGTGTGAGCGGGACCCAGGCAGGCCAGCCCTGAGGGGATGTGCTCACTAGAGATCTTATATTGGGCCACGAATCCTATGCTGGATCCCCTGAAGTGCTGGGTGGCTGGAGGCTGCACACCAGGGTGGCTGGGGGCAGGCAGCTGGGCACAGTGTGGTGGCTGAGAGTGGCCCTCCACTCAGCTGTGTTTCTGACATCTGGGCCTTACACTTGATGGTGCCTGGGGGTGCATGACTGAATGTGGCTCTGGGGCTGGGTGGGCTGCATGCACTGCTTTAGCAACATTTTCCCATAGCCCTGGACAAAGGTGAATAGTGTCTGTGCATCCCTGCCTCCCCCAGGTAGTCCTGTGTTAATGGGGGGGGGGCGGTGGGAAGGGAGAGGAAAATGGCACCTGCCAGCTTCCTTGATTTTAGAGAAATCAGTACTAGCAGATATGTCTCTTGTTTGCCCCTGACATTGTGTAAACTGCTCTTTGCATATTGTCTCTCTGTGCAGGCTGCTGTCTCTTCTAGGGCGATGACCCAGCTATCACTCACCCTCCAGGCTTGCCTGGTGATGAGTCAGCTGACTTTTAAAGCTCCAGGATCCAAGTCCCACTGGCTTTAAAAACTCAGCCTGTCTGGTTTTTAAAGCCAAACATTATGGGGACTAGTTTTCCCCATATGAGCTTCCTCCCGCAAGGACCAGTTTCTCTGCCCTCCTCGTGTGCACAAGGCCCTCCATCTGCCTCCATCTCCGACCTTCCAAAACCTTCAGGTGCAGCTTCTTCTCTAATTTAGTTGTGGACTTTGTTCTCTCAGTGTTTGCATTGTGCTCTGATTTATTGACTTGGGTGTGCATGATACCTGGCTGTAAACGTGGGATGGGGTTACCTCAGGGTCCTCCTACTCTGCCATCTTCCCAAGCTCCCCAGAGTGGACTTGGGATCCAGGGTGGTCATATCCAGAGACCACTCATACCAGCTTTCATGATTTAGATTATGACAGTTGGGTCTTTGGAGCTGATGATATAGAGATGAGATTTTGAACTTGAGTTGATGATGTAAGGGCTTGAGACTTTTAGGAATGTTAGGATGGGGTGAATATATTTTGCATATGGAGTGGACATAAATTTTGGGGAGCCAGAGGGTAGAGTGTGGTAGGTTGAATAATGGGCTTCAAAGGTATCAATGTCCTAATCCCCAGAACCCGTGACTGTTCTCTTTGATGACAAAAAGGACTTTGTGGATGTGATTAAGTCAATGATCTGAAGATGAGGAGAATGGCCTGGATTGTCCAGGTGGGCCCTGGATGCAACCACAAGCATCATTGTACGAAGAATGAAATTTGACTGAGGAAGAGAAGACTTGAGTGGTGTGAGCATGGGAGGAGCCATAAGCTGAGGGACACAGGTAGCCCTTGGACTCTGAAAAAGGTAAAGAAATGGATGCTCCCCCTCAGAATCTCTGGAAGGAAGCAGCTCTACTGACATCTTGCTGTCAGTCCTATAAGACTCATTGTTATGACTTTAAAGTTAACTGCAACACAGAATGGATGTTCATTACACACATCCAGGGATGCAGATGTATGAAATGTGCATCCCTAAAGCACATTTCATGGGAAATATTAGCCAAGGATACATACAGTAAATTCATAACAGATGTGTAGCTCCCTGTAAGTTGCATTCTGACCCTGTCACATATGTGTCATCAAAGATATTAGTGACTATTCAGATAAGCTCTCAACATCAAGATGGTGATGTTAGAGAATCTAGTATAAATGGAATTTCACAGATTCTAAATTAGGAATGATTTTTTTTAAAATTTATAATGTTTCTGTTTTTCTTTTTTGGAGAGAGCCTGAGGGAGGGATGGGGGAGAGAGCAGGAGACACCGAATCTGGGGCAAGCTCCAGGCTCTGAGCTGTCAGGACAGAACCTGACGCAGGGCTCAATCTCATGGGCTGCAAGATCATGACCTGATGGGAAGTCGGACGCTTAACTGACTAAGCAACCCAAGCGCCCCAGGAATGATAGTTTATTGGCAAAAAAAAGATAAATTAAGGATAGCGTAGAGGATGTCAACTTTTCATTGAAATATTCTTCACACATTTGTTGTATTAGTTTTAGGCATACTTTGTAGTCATTCCATATGTCTATAAATTATGTTTTACTTCAGCACAAGTGTAGCTATCCTGTGAAAGCATGCAACAATATTATTACAGAATTGACTCTATTCCATTGGCTGTCTCTTGTATCCCTAGGACTCATTCGTTCCATAGCTGGAAGCAGTTGTCTCTCTCTCAAAGGTGTCAATTCTTTTTTTTTTTTTCAATATATGAAATTTATTGTCAAATTGGTTTCCATACAACACCCAGTGCTCATCCCAAAAGGTGCCCTCCTCAATACCCATCACCCACCCTCCCCTCCCTCCCACCCCCCATCAACCCTTAGTTTGTTCTCAGTTGTTTTTTTTTTTTTTTTTTTTTTTTAATATATGAAATTTACTGTCAAATTGGTTTCCATACAACACCCAGTGCTCATCCCAAAAGGTGCCCTCCTCAATACCCATCACCCACCCTGCCCTCCCTCCCACCCCCCATCAACCCTCAGTTTGTTCTCAGTTTTTAACAGTCTCTTATGCTTTGGCTCTCTCCCACTCTAACCTCTTTTTTTTTTTTTTTTTTTTTCCTTCCCCTCCCCCATGGGTTTCTGTTATGTTTCTCAGGATCCACATAAGAGTGAAACCATATGGTATCTGTCTTTCTCTGTATGGCTTATTTCACTCAAAGGTGTCAATTCTTTATCTAACCTAAATACTCTGGTGGTAAACACAATTACTTGCTCAGCATGTGTAAGTTGGCAGTCTATTTTTCTGTGGACATTGTTTAAAACATTACAAATGATGTCATTATGTTAATAAATTCTGTTTCATTCTTCACTCAAAAAAAAGGAGAAGGAAAAGATTTCTTTGTGTCCCAGGCCCTGTCACTAAGACCCTTCCCATTGTGGAGAACAGGCGGAGTTGCCCAGAGCACCTTCAGTCCCTCAGCTGAGCGGCCAGGGCCTTCAACATTGCACGAATTCCCATGGTATCCAGCAGAGAGAGCTCAAGCACCACAGACCCGGAGGGGCGGGCTCCTCTGCCTAGGCAGTGATGGCCAGCAGAGGGCGCACCATCGGCTTTTCTGACCCAGGGCACTTCAGAGCAGGAAGGGCTGCTGTTGCTCCCAGAGGACACAGGACCTCTACCGCTGTCTCAGGACAGAGAGCAGAGCTGCGTTTCCAGCGGCTTCTGCCGCCGGCCCCAGGGGAGACCTTGGGAGCTTTGCAGCAACTTGGCATCTCCTGAGTCGCCAGAGAGAAGCTACCTTGTACTGACTGCTGAGGAGGGGGCGCTGGGTGGCTTCCCTGGGCATGATGGTTGCTAAACAGCACAGGCCCTTGCATTTTCTCGGTTGTTCCCGTGTTTCATTCCTCAACTTCCTGGACAGTATTTGAACAAGTCGTATTTTACTAAAGGACTTGTGGATTGCAGGGTTCCACGACATCACCTCATAGATACAGTCGATGGTTTGTTCCAGATTCAGGCTTGTTTCCGGGAAGAAACCCTGACAGAAATTCAGAAGAACGGGAGCTGCACTCCATTAGGACTTGAATACACGAAATGTTTGTCTCAGGACCTTCTAGAAGAATGAGCTGTGACCCACTTTCCGAGTCCTGCTGGAACCAGTGACCGAGGTAAGGGCACAAACTGTCCCCCACAACATACATGCTTTTTAAAAAAATTTATGGTTATTTTTCCAACCTAATGAAGTGATTGAAAACTACAGAAAACCCCGTAGGTAGGTGTCTTAACCTTCTGATATCTATTACTTTAAATTGCACTTAGTAAACATACAGTGTAATATTAGTTTCAGGTGTACAATGTAGAGCAACACTTCCATGCGTCACCTGGTGCTCATCCCAGGTGCACTTCGTAATCCCCAGAAGCTGTTTCATCCATTCCCCCACCTCATTGTGGAACCCCTCAGTTTGTTTTCTAGTTAAGAGTGTTTGTCACTGTCTCCTCCCCCCCCCCCCCTTTGTTTTGTTTTATTTCCATGTGTTAGTGAAACCATCTGGTATTTGTGTTTCTCTGACAGGCTTATTTCACCCAGCATAACATTCTCTCCATCCACCTCGTGGAAAATGACAAGATTTCATGTTTTTATGGCTGAATAATATTACTTTCCATATACTACATCTCAGTTTATTCATCAGTTGATGGATGCTTGGTCAGTTTCCGTAATTTGGCTTTTGTAGAAAATGCTGCTGTAAACTCATGGTGCATGTATCCCTTTGAAGAATTATTTTTGTATTCTTTCTGTAAATACCTCGTAGTGAAATTGCTGGATCGTAACATAGTTCTATTTCCATTTTTTTTTTTTTGACGAATCTCCATGTTGTTTTCCGGAGTGGCTGCACCAGTTTGCATTCCTTCCCACAATGCAAGAGGGTTCCTCTTTCCGCACATCCTTGCCAACACCTGCTGTCTCATCATTCATTGATTTTAGTCATTTTCACAGATGTGACGTGTTATCTCATTGTACTTTTGAATTGTATTTCCCTGAAGACGAGTAATGCTGAGCATCTTTTCATGTGTCTCTTGGCTATGTTTATGTCACCTTGGGAAAATGTCCATTCGTGTCATCTGCCCATTTTTAATTGGATTTCTCATTTTTTGGGTGCTGTATAACTTTATATATTTTGGACAGTAAACCTTTATCAGATGTCGTTTACAAATATTATTCTGTAGGTGTTTTAGTTTTGTTGATTTTTCCTTTGTGACAGAAGCTTTTTATTTTTATGAAGTCCCATTATTTTTGCTTGTGTTTCCCTTACCTCAGGAGATATATCTACAAAGATGTTTGTACAGCCAATGTCAAATAAGATACTGCCTGTGTTAGGTATCCTCTGGGATTTTTATGGTTTCAGGTTTCACACATAGTTCTTTATTCATGTTGGATTTATTTTTGTGTATGTTGTAAGAAAGTGGTCCGTTTGTGTTTTTGTTTTGTTTTGCAGGTTGCTGTCTAGTTTTTCCAAAACCACATGTTGAGGAGACTTTTTTTATGTATTTATTTTTGAGAGAGAGAGAGAGAGGAGAGAGAGAGAGAGAACATGCAGAAAAGGGGCAGAGAGAAATGGAGAGAGAGAATCCCACGCATGCTCTGCACTGCCCTGAGATCATGATTGGACCTGAATCCACAGTCACACGCTGTGGAGCCACACATGTGTCCCAAGAGTATCTTTTTTTCCCCATTGGATATCCTTTCCTGCTTTGTTGAGAATTAATTGACCATATATGTATGAGTTTATGCCTGGGTTTCCATTCTATTGGTCTCTGCGTCTGTGTTTTTGTTGTTGTTGTTGGTTGCCAGTACCATACTGTTCTGTTCAGTACAGCTTTGTAATATAACCTAAAGTGTAGAAGCGTGATGTCTCCAGCTTTAGTTTTGGTCTTCAATTTCTTTTGGCTGTTTGGGGTCTTTGTCACTCCATACATATTTTGGGACTATTTGTTCTAGTTCTGTGACAAATGTTTTGTTTGTGTGATAGGGATTTCATTACATGTGTAGATTGTTTTGTGGAGTGTAGACCTTTTAACAGTATTTTGTTCTTCCTATCCGTGAACATGAAATGTATTTCCTTCTCTTTGCGTCCTCTTCCATTTCTTTCATCAGTGTTTCACAGCCTTTAGAGTACAGATCTTTTACCTCTTTGGTTAGGTTTACTCTAGGTATCTTGGGGTATTTGGTGCACCTGTCAATGGGATTGATCCCTTACTTTCTCTTTCTGTTAATTCATTATTTGTCTACAGAAATGCAATAGATTTATGTACATTGATTTCTGTATATTTTGATTTATCGAATTCATGTATCAATTCAAACAATTTTGGGGGGAGTCTTTCATGTTTTCTATAGAGAGCATCATGTCATTTCCAAATAGTGAAAGTTCTATTTCTTCCTTGCCAATTTGGATGCCTCTTATTTCTTTTTGTTGTCTGATTGCTGTGGCTAAAACTTCCAGTACCATGTGGAATAACAGTGGTGAGAGGGATCATCCCTGTCTTGTCCCTGACCTTGGAAGAAAAACTTTCAATTTTTTCCACATTGAGGATGAGATGAGCTGTGGGTTTTTCATAGATGACCTTTATTATGTGCAGGTAGGTTGAGTACCAATATACTTGCTAGGATGTGACATTTTGTCAAATCGTTTTCCTGCATGTCTTGAAAGCATCATATTGTTCTTATCCTTTCTTCTATTACTGTGGTGCATCATGTTGATTGATCTGTGAATGTGGAACCACCCTTCCAGTCCGGGAATATATCCCACTTGATTATGGTAAATGATTCTATTAATGTATTATTGACTTTAATTTGAAGGTATCTTGATGTGAATTTATGCATACATATTCATCAGGATATTGGTCTGTAGTTTTATTTAAATTTTTTAAAACATATTTAAAGTATTTATTTACTTAGAGACATAGGGTACATAAAAGTGAGGGAGGGGCAGAGAGACAGGGAGAGGGAGAATCCTGGCCATGCTCCACACTGTCAGCACAGGGTCCAACGTGGGACTCGAATCCATGCGCTGCAAAATAATGTCCTAATCCAAAATTAAGATTTGGACACCAAACCCACCGAGCCACACAGGAGCCCTGGCAGTTTTCATTTTTAGTGGAGGCTTTAACTGGTTTTGGTATCAAGGTAATGATGGCCTCATAAGATGAATTTGTAAGTTTTCCTTCTTTTTTTATTTTTTGTAATAATTCGAGAAGAATACATATTATCTCTTCCTTAAATGGATGGTAGAATTCATTAGTGAAGCCATCTGGCCCTGAACTCTTGTGTTGGGGGGAAATTTTTTATTACTGATTTGATTTCTTTCTGTTTTCAGATTTTATGTATCTTTCGTTTCAGTTTTGGTAGTTTGTGTGTTTCTAGGGATTGTTCCATTTTTCTCAGAGTGTCCAATTTGTTGCATATAGATTTTCATAATATTATCTTCTAACTGTATTTTTGTGGTGTTGACTGTTATTTCTCCTGTGTTATTTGTGATTTTATTTGAGTCCTTTCCTTCTTCTTTGTGAAAAGTATGCCTAGGAGGTTTTCATGTTGATTACTGTTTTCAAGGAACCAGCCCCTGGTTTCATTGATTTGCTCTAGTGTCTTTTTGGTTTCTATATTCCTTATTTCTGCCTTAATCTCTATTATTTCCTTCCTTCGGCTGTTCTTCTCATTCCTTTAGTTATAAGTTAGGATTGTTTGGGATTTTTCTTGCTCTTTATGGTAGGCTTGTACTGCTATATACTTCCATCATAGACTGCTTCTGCCGCATTCCAAATACTTTTACCAGTGTATTTTCATTTTCATTAGTTTCGGTGTATTTTCTCATTGATTTCCTGTTTGACCCATTCATTTGGTAGCATGTTATTTAACCTCCCTTTAATTGTGGCCTTTCCCCCTTAGTGTGTGTGTGTGTGTGTGTGTGTGCGCGCGCACACGTGGTTAACTTCAAGTTTCTTAGCTTTGTGGTCAGAAAAAATGCTTGGTCTGATCTCTGCCTTTGGGTACCTGTTGAGGCCTGATTTGTGACCTAGAATGTGATCAATTATGGAGAATGCCCCATGTGCACTTGAAAAGAATGTGTACTCTGTCATTTTAGTATGGAGTGTTCTGAATATATCTGTTAAACCCATCTGGTCCAGTGTGTCATTCAAAGCCATTGTTTCCTTGTTGGTTTTCTGTTTACAGGTTCTGTCCATCGATGTGAGTTATGTGTTAAAGTCCTCTAATATCGTTATATTATTATAAATGAGTTCTTTTATTGTTGTTGTTAAATGTTTTATATACTTGGTGGTTGCATGTTGGGGGCATCAAAATTTACAATCATTGGATCTTCTTGTTTGGTTGTCCCCTTTAGTATGAGATAGTGTTCGTCTTCATCTCTTGTTACAGCTTTATTTATTTTTTAAATTTAAGTCTTAGTTGACATACAGTGCATTCTCGGATTCGTGAGTAGAATTCAGTGATTCATCCCTTACATACAACACCCAGTGCTCATCACAACAAGTGCTCTTCTTAATACAGGTCCCCCATCTAGCCCAGAGCTGACCCATCTCCCTCCATGAATCTTCACTTTTTTTTCTCTATCATTAAGAGACACATGTGGTTTGTTACCACTCTTCTCTTTTCCTGCCCCCTTCCCATGTTTTCATCTGTTTTGTTTCTTCAATTACACATGAGTGAAATGATATATTTGTCTTTCTTTGATTGACATATTTCACTTAGCATAACACATTCTAGATCCATCCACATCGTTGCAAATGACAGGATTTCATTCTTTTTGAAGCCGAGACATATTTGATTGTATATACGTATGTATGTATGTATGTATGTATGTATGTATGAATATATACACGTACACACACACACACGCGTATACATGAATACACAGACACACACATACACAGACCCCACAACTTCTTTATACCTTCATCACTTGTTGGATACTTGGGCTTTCTCCATAATTTAGCTACTGTTGATAAAGCTGCTATAAATATTGGGTGCATGCAATTTTACTACTAGGTATTGACCTAAAGGGTACCAAACTACAGTCTCAATTTTAAAGTTTTTTGCCCGATATAAGTATTGGTACTGGGTTTCTTTTGATATTATTGGCATGATAAATGTTTTTTCATTCCCTCAATTTAAATCTGCAGGTGACTTAAGTCCAAATAAGGCTTTGTAGGCAGCACCTAGATAGGCCTTGGTTTTTTTTTTGTTTGTTTGTTTGTTTCTTTTCTTTTTTTCTTTTCTTTTCTTTTCTTTTCTTTTCTTTTCTTTTCTTTTTTTGTGTCCATTCTGTCTCCCTATCCAATGTCTTTTGATTGGAGCATTTATCGATTTACATTAGAGTAATTATTGATAGGTATATATTTAGTGCCCTACTAGTTGTTTTACCATTGTATCTTGATGTTTTCTCTGATCCTTTCTTGTCTGTAACAATTTTGGTCTTTCATTTCCACTAAAAGAGCCCGATTTATATATTCTTTACTTTTGACTGGTAGTATATTTCTTTACTTATTTTTAATATTTTTTTCTTTTTTAAAATTTAAGCCCAAGTTAGTTACCTTATAGTGGAATACAGTTTCAGGATTAGAATTTAGTGATCCGTCAATTACAAAATATATCCAGTACTCATCCTAAGTGCTGTCTCTAATGCCCATCACCCATTTAGCCCATACCCCTATTCAGTAACCCTCCAGGAACCCTGAGCTTCTTCCCTCTATTTAACAGTGTCTTATCGTTTGACTCCATCTCTGTTTGTATCTTATTTTTGCTTTCCTTTCACTACGTTCTTCAGTGTTATGAATTCTCTCATCTGTGGAATTTAATATGATGTGTGTCTTTCTCTGACATATTTTGCTTATCATAATAAAGTCCAGTTCACTAAATGTTGTTGAAAATAGCAAGATTTCACTCCTTTTGATCGCCGTGTAATATTCCATTGTATGAATATACATCTTCTTTATCCATTCATCTGTCAATGGTCATTTGGCCTCTTTGCATAATGTAGCTATTGTTGATAATGCTGCTATAAACATTAGAGTGCATGTGCCACTTGGAGTCAGCATTAATGCATCCTTTGTGTAAAAACCTAGTAGTGCAATTGCTGGGTCCTAGTGCAGTTCTATTTTTGGTTTTTGTAGCGAATCTCCATACTATTTTCCAGAGTGGCTACACCATTTTGCATTCCCACCAGCATTGCAAAAGCTTTCCCTTTGCATCCTTGCCAACATCTGTCATTTCCTGAGATGTTAATTTTAGCCATTCTGATCGGCGTGAGGGGATATCTCATTGTGGTTTTGATGTGTATTTCACTTATGAGGAATGAGGTTGAGCATCTTTTCACGTGTGACCAATCTGGATGTCCTGTTAAAGTGTCTCTTCATGTCTTTTGCCCATTTTTTCTCTGGATTATTTGGTTTTTGGGTGTTGAGTGTGATAAGTTCTTGATAGATTTTGGATACTAACCCTTTATCTGATATGTCACCTGTAAATATCTTCTCCCATTCCATTAAGTTTCCTTTTAGTTTTCCTGATTGTTTCCTCTGCTGTGCAGAAGCTTTTTATCTTGAGGTCCCAATAGTTTATTTTGGTTTTATTGCCCTTGCTTCTGGAGAAATGACAAGCAAGAAGTTGTTGCGGTCAGGATCAAAGAGGTAGGTTGCCTGTTTCCTCCTCTAGGATTTTGATGGTTTCCTGTCTTACATTTATATGTTTCATCCATTTTGAGGTGTGTGTGTGTGTGTGTGTGTGTGAGAGAGAGAGAGAGAGAGAGAGAGAGAGAGAGAAGTTTAAGAACATAGTCCAGGTTCATACTTGTCACTGTCCAGGTTTCCCAGTACCATTTGCTGAAGAGACTCTTCTTTTTCCTTTGGATATTCTTTCCTGCTTTGTGAAAGATTATTCAGCCATATGTTTGAGGCTCCATTTCTGGGTTCCATATTCTGGTCCTTTGATCTATGTGTCTGTTCTTGTGCCCGTACCATACTGTCTTGATGATTGCGGCTTTCTAATGCACCATAAAGTCCAGAGTTGTAATGTCTCCATCTTTGTTTTTCTTTTTCAACATTACTTTGGCTCTTTGGGATCTTTCCTGGTTCCATACAATTTTAGGATTGTTGTCTCTAGCTCTGTGAAAAATGCTGGTGTTATTTTGATAGGAATTACATTGAATTTGTCGATTGCTTTGGATAGTATTGACATTTTAACAATATTTGTTCTTCTAATCCATGTACATGGGATTTTTTTTTCATTTCTTTGTGTCTTCTTCAACTTCTTTTATAGACGCTGTATGGTTTGTTCTTTTAATTTTTTAATGTTTATTTATATTTGAGAGAGTGAGCGAGCAAGTGAGTGCGCATGAGCGGTGGGGGGGGCGGGGAGGGCAGAGAGAGATAGAGGGAGACACAGACTCTGAGGCAGGCTCCAGGCTCTGAGCTGTCAGCACAGAGCCCGTCAAGGGACTCAATCCCACAAATGCAGGATCATTCCCAGAACCGAAGACGGCACTTAACCGACTGAGCCACCCAGGAGACCCTCTATTGTTTTAACTGTACTGATCTTTTCCCTCTTTGGTTGGGTTTATCCCTGGGTATTTTATGGTTTTCAGTGCAGTTGTAAATGACATCAATTCCTTGATTTCTCTGTTGATTCATTACTGGTTTATAGAAATGCAATCAACTTCTGCATATTGATTTTATATTCTGATACTTTCCTGAATTCCTGTATCAATCCTAGAAGTTTTTTGGTGGAGTCGTTCAGATTTTCCATGGAGAGTATCGTGTCTGTGAGCAGGGAAAGATTGATTCCTCCTAGCCAACTTGGACACCTTGTATTCTTTTTGATGTCTAATTGTTGAGGCGAAGACTTCCAACAGTATGGTGAATAACAGTGCTGAGAGTGGACATCCCCGTCGTGTTCCTGACCTTAGGGGGAAAGCTCAGTTTTTCACCACTGAAGATGATATTAGCTGTGGGACTTTCATATCTGGATATTCTCATGTTGAGGAATGATACTTCTATCCCTCCTTTCATGAGGTTTTTTTTTTTTTTTTTTTTTTTTTTTTTTCACCAAGAAAGGATGCTGCTGCATTTTGTCAAACGTTTATTCTGCATCTATTGAGAGGATCAGGTGGTTGTTATCCTTTCTTTTATCAATGTGATGTATCACATCAGTTGATTTGCAGATATTGAATCTATTGTGCATTCCAGGAATAAAATCCACCTCATTGTCCTGAATAATCCTTTTTATGTATTGTTGGATCCGGTTTGCTACTTTTTGTTGAGAATTTTCGCATCCAGATTCATCAGGGAAATTGGTCTGTAGTTTTCCTTTCCGGTGGGGTCTTTGTCCAGTTTGGACTCAAGGCCATGCTGGCCTCATAGAATGAGTTTGGAAATGTTCCTTCCATGTCTCTGGCCATGACCTTATCTTGTTCTTTCATTTGGGATGCATTCCTCTTATCTTGGCATTTTGGTTGAGTATTTACCTTCTCTGTTACCAAAGCTCATTATGTTACCTGCCTCTGGGATGAATGGCTTTATGAAGAGGAGATCATCTAGTGTCCAGGGCCTGGCACAACATGGAGTGTCTGTGGTGTGTGTTGCACGCACTGTTTTGTGTTCTGGCTGCACTATCCTTCAAGCCAGTTGTATGAGCAATGTATGGTCCTTGGCCAGAATGTTGTGAGACTTATCTAGGTCTGCTCCAATCTGCTTGTTAAGTGAGACTTGAAATGATTGCCACTAGAAGTGAAGCCCTGCATAACGGTCTGGTCAAGAGAGGTGGTATGGTCATGGGCTTCCCCTGGTCTTCTGGGGAAGGGGCCAGCTCCATTGGGACTGAAGCAAGATTGAATGACCTTGAAGGCCAGTCTCGCCAGAACACAGGAAGTTGGGGTTGTCGTAAGCAGCTTAGGCACCCAGTGTGGGGATTGCCTTGGTTCCAGCAGATGGCTCTGTGTTTTTTTTGCTGGGGGGGTGTGCAGAGCAGGGTAATGGCGCCACGCAGCTCCTCTGTCCTAGCTCTTTGTCCCCTCATTGTGAACACTGCTTCACAGGGATGCTCTCCACGATGAGTGTATAATCTCCCCCAGTGTGTGCACCAGGTGTTGTACAGATCACTGTTTCAATGCCATCTGCCTGCAAGTTGTTTGCGCTTTCTCTTCAGGAGTAGGCCAGTGCTCTCATGGCTGTATCCCAGCCAAGACTGCTAACCTTTGAAACTCCACATTCTCAGGGTGCCTGGATGGCTTGGTTAAGTGTCTGACTCTTGATCCTGGCTCAGATCATGACCTCTTGGTTGTGGGATTCTCTCTTTCCCTGTTGTCTTGCCCCTCTTTTGCATGTGCTCCCTGTCTCTAACTTGAATAAACTTAAAAAAAAATAGTGGCATGGAATACCTTATTTAGGCAAGACTGCCTCTCTGAGGGGAATGGCAGGGATCTATCAGTTAAATTTCCAGCACTGACTAGGAAATTCTTTGCTTACTGGTTAAAGGTTACATTCCTGCAGGAATGAAATTAGGTTTAGTGACATGTGGCCTTAACGTAAGTAACTCCATGATGGGCCTGTGATTTTTCTTAACATTCCAAACCCAAATTTTTACACATACATTTTTTTCATTAAATGTATAGCCCTAAATAATATTTTAGGCATCTACTGCCGGCCCAAAGATCATACCCTGTGAAACTGTGACCATCTCCTAATCATAGGTGAAGATCGACTCTGTGGTTCTAAGATCTTTGTGGCTCTAAGTTACTTTGATCTATGTTACTAAGATCTTTGTGAGTATAGGTTACTGCTGATCTTTTGAAGTCTTTGACGCAGGGACCCCCAGCCAGGTTGCTGACCCATCACTTAGGCACAGAAGCACCCTTTACAAGTCACCCCGCCCTAAAGCGTTGTCTTTCCCTCTTGTACTTCTGGGACTTACCCTTTGGCAAGTCACATATCCTCATGCAAACATGTCAGTGTGGACCAGAGAAAGCTCCTTGCCTGTGACTCCCCCTTCATGGTCAACTCTTATCCTTCTGAAACCCTTTGAACTCCCTATCGTTCTTCCAGTCTTTGAATATCTCTTCAATTTGGAAATATTTGATTCTCTTGTATTCCTGCTAAAAATATACGTGAAAATATTAAAGCAAGGGTTCTTTACAATAAGTGAGCCAGTCACAATGCTTCATCTGGCCGCGTGTATGTTTTTATTTTTGACAATGTTCAGGCATGATGTGACGTACATCCTGTAAAATCTGAGTATCATTCATTATCTAGCATAACCACCTTTATGGAAAGCCATTCAATGACATGCTCGTTCAAGATCAGAAAAACATTTACATACCACATAATAGAGTGGTATATATACGTTATTATCTTAAAATATGTAAAGTAGATGTTTCTATGAAGTGTTTATCATGCATTCAGTTTTCTGTACCATGAATGCTATTATTTAAATTAAACAATAGTAAGAACAAGAATAGGTACATGTACATCACTAGTAACTAATACTGGAACTGGTTATGTAATCTTATGTGTAGAAAAACCATGATTACTAATAATCTATTCTTTCATGATGGGTTTCTAGTTACCAAAAAAGATTGGGAGCATAATACTGACTATCCACATACATCAGACTGTTTTGTCACTATTGATGTCATAATGGTTGGTACATGATCACAATCAATGTATCAAAGAGATATGGTAGTATGAAGTAAAGTTTATATTTGTATTCAGATTGCTTCGGTTTTAACCTCTCCTAGCCCAGACTCATCCCAGCTGGCACATTACAGTCATCCTGTCTCCTTAGGCTCCACTTGGCCATGACAATTTTTAGATTTTTCCATATTTTTCATAAGGTGCAAAGTTTTGAGGGTACGTTTGTAGAATGTATTTTGTAGAATGATCCTTGGTTGGGATATGTCTAACGTTTGTTCAAATGCTTAAGCCAGAGTTATTGTGTTTTGGAGCAGAAGATCCAGAGGCATAGTGCCATCCATAATTATCACTTCACATAAAGATTGTTTACTCTGAAGATTGGGGTCTTTTTTGGTTCCATACAAATTTTAGGACTGTTGTCGTTCTGTGAAAACTGCTGTCGGTAATTTGATGGAAATTGCACTAATTCTGTCAATTGCTTTGGGAAGCATAGACATTTTCACTATATTTGTACTTCTGATCCGTGAGTATGGAATGTCCTTCCATTTCTTTGTGTCATCTTGAATTTCTTTCATCACTGTTTTATACTTTTCTGAGTATAGGTCGCTCACCACTTTGGTTAGATTTATAGATATCTTATTTTTGTTGTATGACTGTAAATGGGACTGTTTTCTTAATGTCTCTTTCTACTGCTTCTGTATGGTCTACAAATGCAACAGATTTCTGTACAATGATTTTGCATCCTGTGACATTGCTGAATTCATTTATCAGTTCTAGCAGTTATTGGGTGGACTCTTTAGGGTTTTCTATATATAGTGTCATGTAATCTGCAAATAGTTTCATTTTGTTTGTCTGCTGGCTGTGGCTAGGACTTCCAGTAATTTGTTTACTAAAAGTGGTATGAGTAAACATCCTTGTCTTCTTCCTGACCTTACAGGAAAAGCTCTCAGATTTTCCCCATTAAGGTTGATTATAACTGAAGGGTTTTCATAGATAACCTTTATGATGTTAATATATGTTTCCTGTAAACCTACTTTAGGGGGTTACATGCATGAACGGATGTTGTACTTTGTCAAATGTTCCTTTCTGCATGTATTGAAATGACTGTATGCTTCTTTTCTTTTAACGTTTACTAATTTTGAGAGAGAGCGTGAGCAGGGAGGGGCAGAGAGAGAGGGAGACATAGAATTCGAAGGAGGCTCTTGGATCTGAGCTTTCAGCACAGAGTCTGACGCAGGACTTGAACTCAGGAATCATGAAGTCATGACCTGAGCTGATTTCAGACTGTTAAAGGATCAGCCACCTGGATTTCCTGATCATCTGGTTCTTATCCTTTCTCCTGTTGATGTATTGTATCATATTGATTGATTTGCGAATATTGAACCACCTTTGTAGCTTGGGAATAAATCCCATTTAATTGTGGGATATATTTACAGTTGTTATATCTTCTTTTGGGATTGTACCATTTACTGTTATATACTGTCCTCCTCTGTCTCTTGTTATGTACTTTTTTGAGTGTATTTTTTCTGATACAAATATTGCCACCCCAGCTTTCTTTTGACATTCATTTGTGTGATGTTTCTCTATCCTATCATTCTTGAGGTGTAAAGTGGGTCACTTGTAGGCATCAGAATCTGTTTTGTTTTGTCATCCATTCTTAGACCCTACCTCTCTAGACTGGAGCATTCACTCCATTTCCCTTCAAAATTGATTGCTATGTATATATGTATTGCCATTTTATTGCCTGTTTTGTTGTGGTTTCTAATGATTTTCTCTGATCCTTTCTTGCCTTTGTTTCATGTATTGCTTATTTTCTTTAGTGATATATTTTGATTTCTTTATTCTTAGCATATTTATGACTGGTTTTAGGATATGGCTACTGTTAGGTGTTTATATAACCTCTTCTGCATTTAGCAGTTTGTATTAAGTTGATGGTCATTTACCTTTGAACCCATTACTTTCTCCTCCCTAGGTTTTTGGCAGATGTTATTATATTTCAGATCCATTTCTCTGAGTATTTTAACTGATTTTTTTTCCAGAAATGTTCATTTTTTACTTGAACTTGTCTTCTACCTCTATACTGTCACTGTTGGTCTCTCATTTCCACTCAAAGAATCCCTCTTAATATTTCTTGCAGGACTGGTTTAGTGGTACAAACTCCTTTAGTTTTTCTTTGTGAAAGTCTGTGTCTCCTTCATCCTGAAAGATAGCCTTGCTGAATAGAGTATTCTTGGCTGCTGATTTTTCCATTCAGCACTTTGAATATGTGATGTCACTCTGGCTTGCCAAGTTTCTTTTCAGAAATATGTAGCTAGCCTCATGGGTCTTCCCTTCTAAGTTAAGGACTGTTTTGCTGCTTTTATGAGTTTTTCTTTACTCTCACCCTAACTTGTAAGTTTCCTTACAATAGGTTTGTGTGTTGGCCTGATTTTGATGGGAGTTCTCTAGTCTCCTGGATGTGGATGTTTGTTTTCCTCCCCCAATTAGGGAAGTTTTCAGCTATTGTTTCCTCAAATAAATTTTCTTCCCCATTTTCTCTTCCTTCTGGGACTCCTACAATATGAATACTATTATCTTTCCTGTAGTTACTGAGTTCCCTTAGTCTTGTCTCACGTTGCAGAATTCTGTTCTCTCTCTTTGGTTCAGTGTGATTAATTTCCATCACTTAGTCTTCAAGGTCACTAGTTTGTTCGGCTGCTTCTTCCATCCCTCTGTTGTTTCCAGCAAGCATGTTTCTCCTTTATTGTGTCCTCAGTGTGTAACTATGTTATATCTTACCTCTGTCAGGGGTCTCACTCTTCTACTCATTCCACAACTCCAGTGAGTATCCTTATGATCATTGCTTTAAATTCTGTATCAGGTATGTTACTTATATGTCTTTGGCTTAGATCTCTGGCTGTGGCTTTGACTAGGTCTTTCACTGTGGATAAACATCTCTGTGTGTCCATTTTGTCTGTCTCTCTGGCTCTATTTCTCTGTGTTAGGAAAGTCAGCTGTGCCTTCTGATCTTGAAATTAATGCCGTTATGAAGAAGAGGTCCTGGAGTCCTCAGCAGTGCACATCTCCGTTTATAGAACCTGGACCTTCAGGAGGATATCGTATGGGTATTGCTCACTCCCTGCTGTTGTGTCTGGGTTACTTTTCCTTTCAGTGCGGAGGTCTGCACTGAATGCGTGCCTGTTGTGGGCTGTGCTTGCTGTCAGTGGTGTCAGTGGGACCCAGGCAGGCCAGCTGAGTCAAGAATCAAGAATCAGCACAAATACATGTGTCTCCTGTGGCCTAAGCATTGTGTGAAATGCCATGTTTACGTTGCCTCTCTACACAGGCAGGGACCTGGCTGTCACTCATCCTCCTGGATCACCCAGTGCTGGGTCAGCTGACCTCCAAAGCCCAGGATCTAAACTCAAGGGAATTCAGCCCCCCTGGGTTTTAATGCCCAATGTTATGGAGATTAGTCTTCCCTGGTGTGAGGGCTCACTTTTTCTGCCCCTTCTGCAGGCAGCCAGACTCCACCTTTCTGATGCAGCTTCTATTTAGGTGTGGAGTTTGTTCTGCCAGTCTTTGGATCGTTCTCTGGTTCATGGACTTGGATGTGGATGTTATGCAGTTGAAAACATGGGACAGTGTGAGCTCAGGGTCTGCTTAGTCTGCTATTAATTTTTTAAGGGTCTTATTATTTTGGATTTTTGAGACATGGGCAGACAGACTCATTTCACCCATGCACTTCAGGATTTGAAAGGAACGTTCCCACATTTGCTTCTAGTATTTTGTGCTTTGAAACTCTCTTTAATGAGGTATAATTTACATATAACAAAGAGCCTCAAATTAAAGGGTATAATTTGATGAGAATTGATCTCATGGATACAGCACCATGAAGTCACATGCTTTCTCTCTAAACCTTAAATCATGATCCCTTTGTGTCTAGAGCTAATGTTGCTTTTGGAGTAAGGACTTTTTTTTTTTTTTTTTTTTTTTTTACATTTTCAGATATTGCCCAGGTGTCTGAAGGCCTGCACTAGGGTACCTACCTCCTTTTCTGATAGACTGTATTCCCGAAAGTATTGCAGTCATTCTACCTTTGGACTTTATCCTGTGTTGTATCTTTCAGTCTGTTCACTTAATTTTGTTGGAGTACTTTAATGCTGAGGGATGCATAATTGGATTGATTTTCACTAAATGGTACGAGCTGCAGTTCCAATCATGACAGAAAGCACGTGCTTCCTGTGTTAGGTACTCAAGAGCAAGGCAGATACCCTGGGCACTTGAGCTGAGTATGTCATTCTGTCTTTTTGCCAGCCCTCTTCCCTTCCCTGGGAGACAAGCGGCTCATTTTGGTCACACAAAAATGTAGGTGAAGTCAGCAGAGAAGGGTCCCTTCTCTTCTCTTTCCTGTGTCTCTCAAACTCCCTGTTGCTGCCTTCTGCCTGTCCCTTTCCCTGACTCAATCCCCCAGGCCCACTGCTCCACTCCAGCCATGATCAGGGTGTCCTCCAGCTGCTGGCCTTCTGCTCTGGCCATCGCTCAGTGAGGAAACTGCAGGATGATTATGTAGTCCATGGGTCTGATCAAGAAATCTCTGCTCCTCAGAGTCCTCCTACACGTGGTGCTGTCTGTGGACACCTGGCATCCTGGGCATGGGTCTGACCCTCACTCCTCTACCACAGTCACTGCTGGTCCCTCATCCTTCTCCACCATTAGATCTCAGCCACTTCCTAAGGACAGATACCTATCTGACCCGAAGGCATCATGGACTCAGGGAATATTTCCAAAATAAATGAGCATAAGCACCTAGATATAGGAAGGTCCCATCACCCCAGAAAACTCCCTCCACCATTTCCGGTACTTTGTTACCTGTGTGTACAGGAACCCCACTGTGTGCACCAATGGGGAGTGAGAGTAGATGGTCCTAGAAGCAGACGCTGACACAGAGACATAACGATGAAAGGTGGATTAGGGGACAGTAGGAAGGACAAAGTGGAGGGGACAGGATGGGCATGGAAAGCATTCAGGTAGATCTGACACATTCTTAAAATGTATATACAAACATGATAGTCTGTCACCATGCACAGTCCTCTTCAAATTTCAAAAGAGTTGTCCTACAAGGCAAAGAGATTTGGGTTTATTTCCCTGTGATCTTATGTTTTCCTACATGCATTCTGTCTTCTGTAGTTTATCTGTGGCTGTGGCCTCAGATGAACACTGTAGTGTGTGGCTGCATCTGTGAGATTATGTGTAATAGAAAATGATTGTCTTCAGATCTAGGTCTCTGAATGTACACATTCTCATAATTAGATTTTTTTCACTGTGTGGCAGGGCCCGAATTCTAATAGAAAAACGAGGGACATTGTCTTATTTTTTAAAACCGTGATTCCCACTCCCTGGGCTGAGTTGTTAACAGTCCTAGTTTAATGAACTCCTGTGACCATCTTTTTTGGAGGATCATTGTGTGGAGATATCTTAACTGAAACTGTGAGAAGCGTGTTCCCAGAGATTTTGCAGATGCTTTATACACTGAATGTCTTCTTTTTCTCTTGTTCTTAGAAACAAATATTACCCCTGTTTTCACAGATAACACAGCTGAGGCTCTGTGTAGGTCCCACTGAGAACTGTTATTAGGGCTGAGACAGCAGGAACACAGGCAAAGCCTCAGGATATTGTGAGAGAAGTTTGAGGAGATGCAAAGCTGTAGTCAGGATGATGACAGGGGTCCAGCAGGGGTGGCATCTGGCCAGCCCTGAATTGTAGGATGACTCAGCTGATCTAGAACCTGTCTCCACTTTTAGTCTCACTGAGGGATATGAACTTGGGCATACAGCATTTTCATAAGAACAAGTTAAATTCCCCATATCTCCAGGGCTCTTTTCCCCCCACAAATATGTAGAACCTTCAGGAAAATCCAGGGAGACAAGAATCTTTTTAGGTGATTACCTGCGTGCACTTTGGCAACACACTGACATTCTGGAGATGAACAGTGCATTGTGCACTGAGAGCGGTCCCACATAGCAGCTCCGTATGGACCTCACACTCCCTGCTCAGGCTGTGGCCAGGAATGACCTCCAGCTGCATCTCACTGACCCCCAACACCCTCCCCTCTGCACCTCCTCAAACTCTGCTTACTGTGCTCAACTTCCCTTCTATTCCTGTATGATTCAAGTCTCCCCCGGTTTTGCACTGGATCCTTCACTGGTGTTTCCATCATGGTGATCACAAGGTCTGCATCGTTTAATGAATGTCCCTCTTTCACACAGGACACCTGATGCTCTAAAAGTTAGAGAACCCAACACATTGTGTCTCCAACATACGCCCCAGTACTGCTGATACGTCTGCTTTTGTGTAAAAACTCCTCTTTCATTTGACAAGAGAAACGTATAGCTCACTGTATTACAGGGACATGACACTGCCCATTGTATGTATGTCCTGAGAAACTTGAGATATGCTACGGTGTCCTCAGGCAGTTTGTAGTTGGATTGCCAAGACTCACAACCATCTCTACATCATTGCCACAAAGTCAATCATGAAGAAGATGAATATACTTTACCAGCCACTCATCCAGTTCAGGTCATCTTAACAAATAGAGTAGGTGGAGGAGGGGGATGTGGCCTATAGCCCATGACTGGTGGTGAAGGGTGGTCCACAGGGTACAGCCTGCAAGGCAATCCTGGGAAAGGACCAGGACTCTTGCATACAAAATAGCCTGCGGAAAAGAAATGAGAGGTATGTTCATAGGACAGAACCGAGCACCAACACCAGCAAAAAGCAGAAACCCAAAGCAGCAGTGCTCATATCCTACTAGCTTCCCCACCACCAGGTTCCAAGAGGGCAGCATCAGTGCCAAAATCTCTACCCATACTTTGGGTTCCACTTACAGCTTTGGGGTGGGAAGAGGATGTGATTGGGGTAAACTAATGTCCCCACGTGTCTGGAAACATAGAAACAGCAAGCGTCCTTTTCCTAGAAGATTTATAGGCTGAATACTAAATTAACAAAGTAGCATATTCCAGATAGGAAGTCAACTATGTCCAGGATCACACTCCACCCTTCATCCCCTCCACCACAGAGGCTGTTTATTGTGTATGTGAAGAACTACAGAATGAGAAGGAATGACAAAGCCAGTGTCCACACATGGAATCATAGCCCTCGTGGCTCAAAGTTCTGCCTCTAAGCCCCTGCCTGTGTCCAAACTACCGTCCCGACAATGGGATCTCCTCCTCTCTGGAAGTGCTATCCATGGGCACAGTGAGGGCCTGTAGAGGACCTGGGAAAGCATGCTCTTAGAGAAACAGGTAGCCTATACATGTTAGTTGGGTTCAGCTAATTTATTTGAATTCAGAGGTACTTCTCAGCTTAAGTGCAGTACACTTTGCAGGGTAATTGTGTCCTCTGGAAAAATGAGCTGAAATTCTAAAAGACAAAATTAACACAAATGCACTTTGATGTCTGGTGTAAGTTTCCATGTTTTAGCTGTACCTGTGACACAGGACACGAGAGAATGTGCTCATGTGAACACAAGTGAAGGACACCGTGGGGACTTGACACACAGGTAATTTTGGATTTTTTCTCTTCACAACTTAAGTTTCAGTGCATGTTTTCTATGGCAAATATGCCACCTCTTATAGTTCAGATATTTGTGCCCAGGGCACACCTGAAGGGACTCTGGACAGCATGTTTACCAAAATGCTGATGGGTATGAAATTTACTTTGTCTAAGACCATTGTAAATGACACATACAAAAATATAAGTTGGAGTGAAGGCAGTTTGCATTTTCAAATTGTAAGGATACCCACAGATTTTTCTGAGCACGTTAAAACCCTCAATAGAAGGAAACAGGAGAGGAAGAAACAGCAAGAGCAATGATTCCACATTGAGGAGATCCACAAAGAATGAGGCAAGGTAGGAGACTTCCAAGTGGAGTGTGGTGTCATCCTCCTTGATTTATTCCAGGAACACATTGGAAAAGCCCTATGGTTCTCACCCTTAAGCACGCTTAGCCTCTAAAGTTACCACAAAGAGATGCCAGCTGGAAAATAGGGAATCCCATAGACTCGGTGGTAAAGGTTTTGCATTTGGGAAAAAAAAAACAAAAACAGCAGACAGGCCATACTTCACACAAACCAGAGACAATGGCAGGAGAGTGTCCTGTACAGAAAGATGTGGCTGTCCGTAAAGACTTAGAACTGAAAATGGCCACAGCATTTACTTTGTGCTTGACGGCAGTTTTGGCAGAGCCAGTGTCGATGTCACTCTTGGTTGTGACACCTACTTCTGGACCTGCAAAAAGCTCTAGAAGGGATGGAGGTTTATTCTGACTTGAGTAGACTGTTTGGAGGTCAAAAACAAAACAAAAAACCCTCCCCTCATACTTCCGTCAACTTAAACTCTTTGTCCCAGTGAGATCCCAAATTACATGCACAGGGTGTCCCACATGCCTCCGGTGATACCCAAAAAGAACTTGAAGAACCATCCCTTATAACTTGATGAAGACTCCTAAAAGCCCTGATTCAGATGTATTCATCACTCATAGAACAACTATGGATGGCTGTGAGCACAACTAGATGGACGTACGTTACATTGTGCCTCATGCCTCACAGATCCCAGCAAGTGGACTGTGTACAGGGCATTTCTGCTGAAGCGCTATGTCTGCTTTCCTGCATACGGCCCCATTCCTTTTCCACAAGAGATGCCTGTACCAACCCATGGTGGGGGAAAGGACAAAGATGAGATCCTGAGCAACTTGAGGAATATGGTAATGGCAGCAGACACATTCCCCTTGCATCACAATGGTCTGTGGTACCGCCTCTGCACCTTGGCCCAAGACCTAACAGCAACAAAATAAGGTGAGTGTGTTTTAGAGTCAAATCCTAGTGCTTAGATCATCTTACCAAGTGTTGCAGGTGGAGGGGTTCCGGGTGGCCTCAGGGCCACTAAGGTTCAGGAGGTGGACGTGCCTAATAGTCCATGGGGGCGGAGCATGTCTAGGGTAGGGCATGCAGAATCATCCAGTTAACGGAGGAGGTCCCCAGGATCCAGACTGCCCTGCAGAACAGAAGTGACAGCTACATCCATATGCCAGACAAGAGAACAAATACCAAAAGCAGCTGTAACCCAGAGAAGAAGGTGTCAGCACCTGCCACCTCTCTACCACCAGGATCCAAGAGAGTAGCATCAGTACCTGAAAAGTCTGTCCCTGCCACTGGATACCACCTACAGCTTGGGGTAGTAGATGCAAGAGGTTAACCTATTGCCACCACACATCATTGCCCATGTCTGCGGAAGTAAAATGGCAAGGGTCCTGTCCTAGAGGGTTAACAGAAGTAATTACAGATTAATGAAGTAGCATTCTCCCGACAGGCAGCCATCGATGTCCAGGTTCACCCTGCATCCCTCCTCTACGGCGACTCCAGATGCTCTGCTTTTGCTATATTAAGAACACAAAAAAAAAATGATTGGGAATAAACGACTCATATTCTGCTCATGGAATCACAGCCACTCCTGGCAAAACGTTCTGCAGCCGGACCCTCACTGTGCCTCCTCTGGTCCTCTCCCTGAGAAAGGAGTCTTCCCTCTTGAAGTGTTGTCAAAGGCCTCGGAGACCTCTGGGGAGTGGAGGATGCCTGGAATCTTGCAGGGGAATGAGAGTCTTCTGTGAAGAACGAGTTACTTGTGGTGAATGTCTACAAAGTTCAGATGTGTTCATCTTAATTCATAGGGAATTCTGACTTTAAGCATACTAAAGGACACAGAGTAGTTATGTGCAACGGAAAAAAAGAGGGAGAAATTCACATAACAGATTTCATGCAAGTGTTTTGGTATAAAACTGGTATGTGTCATGAGATTATATCAGCTCTAACAGTGACTGGGGACACAACCAGAAACTGCTCATAGAAACACAACTGAAGGACACAGTGTTCAAATTGTTTTTTACCTAAGGTATAGCTGGAGGATTCCAGACAAGTCATTTACCAACAAAGACAGAAAGGTGATGACATTGGCTTTCTCTATGACCACTCTAAATGGCACAGGGCACATAATAAAAAGTTGGAGTCATGATGTCGTTTCTAACAGGTTCATCTCCTAGCCAGAATCAAGAAAGGAAGACACAGCAGCCACACTGTTCCCACAGAGGTGAGGTCTGGAAGGGATCACCCAGGCCGGGAGACCTCTGTTTGGAGTGTGCAGTCATCCTCCTCTCATTATTTCCTGAAACTCGTGGAAAAACCTTAAGGTACTCAGTCTCTAAGCGCTTTTGGCTTCTAAACTTACCACAGAAAGCTGACAGACTAAAAATTGAGAAGCCTGTGGGCTCCTGGGTTATGAGTGTGCATTTGGAAAAGAAAGAACAAACAGACATATCACACAACACGCAAAATGAGACAAGGCCGGGGGAGCATGTTGTACATAAAGATGAGGGTTTCCCAAAAGAGTTACAACTGAGAATGGCCCTGGCATTTACCTTGTCCTTGTATGCATTCTTGGCACAGTCAGAGCCGCTGTAACCCACAAAGGTTTCAGTAGTTTCTCGATCTACTAAAGACCCTAGAAGGGACAGAGGTTTATTCTGCTTTTAGAGGACTGTGCGGAATGAAAACAATCCCTCAACTCATTCCTCAAATATCTTAAATTTTCCCTATGGTCAGGTCCCCAAGGATAAGGGGGAGAACCATCCCCTCACCTTGATAAAGACCTCATGGTGCCCTAGTTCATGTTGTTTCATAATTAATCACATAACTGTGGACAGGCCAGGCAAACTAGCAATTTAGAATTCACCAGTAAAACAGTTTTCTCAGTATACATCATGGGAAATCACGATTCCATTACAGATCAAGAATTAATCTGAGGATGCTTGGATTCAGCATCCAACTCTTAATTTTGGCTCAGGTCACGATCTCACAGCTTGTGAATTCAAGCCCAGCATTGGGTTCCTCACTGACAGTGTGGCGCCTGCTTGGCATTCTGTCTATGCGTCTCTCAAAATAAATAAAATTAACAAAAAAGAATAACATTGAGAATACTGGTTTGGTGTATATCCTCAATGAGTCCTCAAGAAGGGTGCATTTCTTCAGGCTTCAGGCAAATTGTTCAATCTCCCAGCTTATCTACAAGCTGCCTTCCACATGAGAGCAGTTAGTATATAAGGAAAGACTAATTTGACACTATCAAGAAAAGGAAAACTGTCAGAAGTTAGCAGTGAAGCTGCAGAGTTGCACTGATACCATCAGAGGACTAAGCTAAGCTTTATGGAACTTGAAATGAGGGATGTAGGGCTACAGTTCCCAAAACAAACAAAAAGAAAGACTGTTAAAACTAGTGAATAAATGACCTTCTCCTCAAATAAACTAAAGTCTTCGTATTGTGTCCGGGTGGGAAGAAGGTTTCCAGGCTCTTCAGACACCGGGATGTTAGAGGAGGTGGGAGGGTCACCGTCAGAGGAGGGGCATGAGCTCCACCAGTCACAGGGACAAGTGCCTCACTGTCTGCGGCAGCAGAGGAGAACACCCTTCTGTCACCCCTTCAGACCACCTGCCGTCCTTACTGCTTGTGATTCTTTCCAGACCACACGATGATCACACACAGGAACAGGCTGCACAGCAGAAATTAGACTGCAGCACATCACAACGTGCTCCTTACCTCTCCGTGGAGGGTTCTTGCAGTGATTGGTTTCTGCCTCATGTATCCCTCAGGCAGCCTCTTTGCTTCCATCCCGTCCAGTCTTGGATACAGAAAAATAATGGACTTCTATAAGAGTTGCAACACCGCGTCGTCTACTAGACAACAAACAGTGCAGGCGTCATCCCTGGAAACACCCATAAAAACGCAAGTCAAATGACCACACCTGTATTTCAAGTAAGCGACCTCCCTGCCCTGCTCCGCCATCTCCCTGTCCCAGATCTGAGTCTTGATCTGGGGGAGAAAAAACACATCCACCTTCAGTCGGAAGGTGGTGCCACACTGTGCACCAAAGAAAGAGGAGGAAACAAGAAAACACTTACCTAGTTGTCCTGAGCATTCTTCTCATGAACTGCAAGCTGAAAAAGCCAACAATGAAAAGCCCGTGGTCAGGGATTCCAAGGGCCACTACACTCACCCGCGTGAGGCGCTAAGGGTTCAGTATGTCAGGCAGAACTCAGGTTACCTGGTATCTAAAGGGGAGCTCTGCCTGCTGCAGCTGTTCCCGTGTTTGTTCAATTTGTTGCCTGTGAGTTACAATTGCTCTTGTCAGATAAGGCCCAATATTGGGTATGATTTTAAATAAGCTGCCCACGTTCCCAACAACCTCATATTTGTCCCAGGATACAATTTATTCTTACACATGAAACACTTTGCACATGATTATCAATGACCAGTAGGATCAAAGCTATTGTTACATCTTTTCCTTACTCATTATTCCATGCCTGTAGGGTTCAGAGTTCATAGAATTCCTTCCCATTTTCAATCTTTCTCTAACTCATCATGTGACAAGTGTCTTTTATCATAAAGATCTATTCTTCTATAACTTATATCCTCACCATGTTTCCCAGGGTTGCAAAGATGAGGGCCATGAAATGGCACTACCACGTTGATGGGTATGATTCATTGTATGACACACTGCTTTCCTACATATGATGACAATTGACACCACCTCCGAGGAATGTTAGCATGGACAAAGTTTCCACACAGTCTGGCCACTACTTGAGATCTGCAAATGTTTAGAAACTTAATTGTTTTATTCTTTCTAAACTTACCTTTTTTATCTGTTAATACTCTATGCATATGTTGACTTTAAACACTGCACAAAGATTAAAAACCAAAAAATGAACAGCGGTTTCATGAGCTGCTGGTAATTACTAGCTGAACTCACTTGTACTTGTTTATTTCTTCTGTAGCTATTTTCTTTTTTTTTCCTAATGTTTATTTTTGAGACAGAGAGAGAGTGAGCACATGCATGAGCGGGGGAGGGACAGAGAGAGATGTAACAGAATCTGAAACAGGCTCCAGGCTCTGATCTGTCAGCACAGAGCCTGACACGGGGCTCGAACTCCCGGACTGTGAAATTATGACCTGAGCTGAAGTTGGACGCTTAAACGACTGAGCCACCCAGGCGCCCCTTAAGTAGCTATTTTCAAATTTTACCTGCAGCTGCCAGCTGATTCTTCTTTGCCATCAGTTCACAGTGTCATTTTCAGCTTCCTATGATGGGAAAGATACATACACAGTCAGGAACAAGGTCCAGAGGTTCTCCCTTTTTACCTCCCAGCACTCTTGAAGTCCTATGCAAATATCCCTTCCCCCACTTCTCCCATAAATGCACAGACTGACAACCCAATCAGAGAAATGAAGTGAACACCCCATTTAAGTTCAAGAAAATTCAACTTCTGTCTGCTGCCACGTCTCTACTATTGGAACTGTCTTTCTAGTTCTCGTTTCCTCTCCTTTATCATAAAGTCATCAAATAACATTGTACTTTGTGCCTTCCCAGAGTTGGTCTTTTGTTTGAGATGGTGAAGACTCATTTCATCAGTGAGTGAAAAACCATATCTGACCAACTGTACCCATTAGGATGAAGCAGGGGATCATCACTAGTCTTACACCTCCATGGGGAGCCCTGATTCTCAGTCCAAAAGTTGTACCATGACACAGGCAATCACCTGAAAGACGACCTTCCAGAATATGGTTTCACTAACATTGCAGCTCACTCCCAGACATCGCTAGAGTTCAGGACTGCAACCCCTGCCTCCACCTTCAAAAGGCCAATCTTAGAACAACATCATCTCCTGACGTACAACATGATATGAACTGTCACACAGTCTGGGATTACTTCCAGGAAAGAGATTTCAGGTGGAAAACTCTCAACTTCATGGAGCCAAATCTACTTTAACAAGACTCATTCCATTGATAATGAAGGCAGCAAAAGGCAATGCTTGGCAAGGCTGGGTTGCTGTGTTACCCTCAGACTATTTTCTTTGTGGTGTTGATTGAGATGGTTTCAACTTGACACTTGATGTACTCAAGAATCACATGCAAAATTGAAAATCTCTTAGAAAATGACACAAAAGCACTAGACAGAGAAAGGCACATGCATTTCCTTCTGGCCTCTCAGGCAGTCCTTCGGCAAATGCTCGCTGGAGTGGTTGTAATGTAGTGGCTCTGTTGTAAGGGGTTGAAGATAGAGAGGTGGTCAGGGTGCTGCACCCACTCACAGAAAGTGCTTACGAGTTAACAAAAACAAGATGCCAGTGAGACAGAGCAAGCCCTAACCCCAGCCCCAGCTGTGGGAAGGACAAATATAAGGTGAGTCTCCAGGGAAGAGAAGACTTCATTTTCCAACACGAGTGAGGGACTCTAAAGTCCCGCATCTCCTCCTGAGAACAAAAGGAAATACTGTACAAAGGAGGAAACATGTTACTGAATGCACCAAGTGTCTGACAACCCCACAAAGACACACAAGACCAAGATGGAGAAGAAGGAAGCCCAGGACAAAGCCAGCCTGGCAGTTGGACCCAAACTCCCTAGGACTCATCATTGAGGTGGGGGGCATACATTTGAATGGCAAAGAAGCTGAACAACTTTATGGGCACAGACTTAGAAGTAAACAAGTGTAGTTCAGGGGCGGCCAGCAAAGATGAGCCCTAGTGAAGCTGCGGGCTTTGGCCAAGACTCAGAAGAGTTACACTTAAAAAATCAGGGGACAGGAAACAACTTGACTTTCTTAGGGATTGGGCCTGCAGTGAGCAATCTCACTGGCAGAATGGATGCAGGGATCCAGTACTGCTGGTACCCCTACCCACTTTCCAGAAAGCAACTTCCATTGTTTCTGCAGCAAGATAATTCATTTTTTTTCCCCACACATTTTTGACCCATGTCTGGTCCTGAAGAAAAATGACCTAATTGCTGGGTGACAAAACAGTGTGATGCGATTGAAACCTGTAGGACAGTGTAGGTGGATCCAGAGTGGATCCAGGTATTAAAGTTATTAATGATGGTACCTTCCCTCTTCCACCCCCAAAACATGACACAATGTGTGGCAAGCACTTAGGACAGAAAGGAAAATGCAGGTTACATTACAGAAAGCAAGGTAGGAAGGGAAGGTCCAATACTACTGAATGCATTGGGCAAAAATACTCTGGACCCAGTTCCAAAAGAAATACAATTATCTCTACTGGCTGCCATGTTCTCCCATACAATCCGGTCCTTGTGACAGTTCTCACATGAACATCTTACTTTTCTAAATTTTTTTTAACGTTTATTCATTTTTTGATAGAGACAGAGTGCGAGTTGGGTAGGGCCAGAGGAAGATATAGAATCCAAAGCAAGCTCCAGGCTCTGAACTGTCAACACAGAGCCCGACATGGGGCTTGAACTCATGGACCGTGAGATCATGACCTGAGCCGAATTTGGACGTTCAACCGACTGAGCCACCCAAGCGCCCCCATGTTACTTTTTTGTAGGCACTTTTCTTTGTTCATAGAATTCTTCCAGGTTATGTGCTTTCTCCTTCAGCTGTTTGACTTTTGCTTCCTTTGTGGCTTTCACAGACCTCAATGCATCACACTTGTCTTCCAGGGCGTTTTTATTTTCTGGAAGAAAAAAAAAAAAGGTGTTTTCTTGATAAACGTGCACATGACCTGAGTCTTGATTTTGGTGAGACAGAAAAAAGGCAAGAACCACGAAGGCATGAAAGTATTCTTTCCCTTACCAATGCAAAGTCATTGCCATCATATGGGGATTTCTCCCCAACAGAAAATATAACTTCTAGTTGACAGTTATTGGACCTGAAGGCTCTTAGCTCTACATCCTTGAATTCAACATTTGCATCTTGTGGTTAAGACAGATATGAGGAAAGACTTTCACGGAAAACTGATCACACAACAATTTGTACCTCACACAGCAAGATCGTGCATTGCAATCAACAAACACCTTGAGGCATGAATATAACTAGAAGACAAAGATGATGGAAAATAGTTCATGTCTAACAACTCATGGCTTTCTTAGTGGTATACGTATGTATGTATGTATGTATGTATGTATGTATGTATGCATGTTTATCCCCCATTCACGTTGAAAATTTACTATTCAGCATTCAGAGAGAAAGAGACTATTGAGCACCTGGGTGGCTCAGTCAGTTGAGCATCAGATTCTTGATTTTGGGTCAGGTCATGATTGTAGGATCATGTGACCCAGACCTGTGTTGGGCTCCACACTGAGTGTGAATCCTGCTTAAGATTCTCTCTCTTTCCCTCTGCCCCTCTCCCCCACTGGCATGCCCCCTCACTAAAATTTAAAAAAAATCATAAAGCATAATTTAAACATATTTTTTAAAGGGAAAGGATTATACACTTTGGCTATCACCCTTTCTCTCTCAACTATATTTGGGTATTTTCTACATATCTTGGAGGGCAAAGTTGAATGATGTGATAATTACCTAGTTGTGAAAATAAAAGATAACTCCTAGTCCTTGAAATAGCAAATCTCATCTTGGCGGTCCTAGTAAAATTCCAACTCATTGGTCAGAAAGAGTTTTGGCTCCCAGAGGCCCATTGTCTACTGTGGTAAATGGCAGGCAAATATGCTGTGCTCACTTCACCCAATGAACAAAAACCCTCCAAAGCCAAATTACGGTAAAACTCAGCAGCCAACTCTTAACCACTTCCTGATTCTTCACATTTCTTTCTCTCTCTCTGAGTTTGCAAGGTAGCAAGTGCACTTTGAACGGTGTCATTTAAAATTTCATTAAAGTGGGTGCCTGGGAGGCTCATTCAGTTAAGCATCTGACTTCAGCTCAGGTCGTCATCTCATGGTTTGTGAGTTTGAGCCCTGTGTCGGACTCTGTGCTGACAGCTCAGAGCCTGAGGCCTGCTTCGGATTCTTTGTCTCCCTCTCTCTCTGCTCCTCCCCCGCTCATGCTGTGTCTCTCTCTCTAAAATAAGTAAACATAAATAATTTTATGTAAACATAAATAATTTTATGTTTACTTGTACTCAACAAGTACAAAAAGATAGAGATCATACCGTGCACAGTTTCAGACCCCAATGCTATGAAACTCGAAATCAACCACCAGAAAAAATTTGGAAAGATAACAAATACTTGTAGAATAAAGAACATCCTACTGAACAATGAATAGTGGAATGCAAGCTGCTGCAGCCACTCTGGAAAACAGTACGGAGGCTCCTCAAAAACCTAAAAAGAGAACTATCCTACGACACAGCAATTGCAATACTAGGCATTTATCTAAGGGACACAGGTGTGCTGTTTTGAAGGGACACATGCACCCCCATGATTATAGCACCACTATCAACAATAGCCAAAGTATGGAAAAAGCCCAAATGTCCATCGATGGATGAATGGATACAGACGTACATACACACACACACACGGTATGTATATGTGTGTGTGTGCGTGTGTGTGTGTATACACATACATACATACACACACCCTGGAATATTAGCCATCAAAAAGAATAAAATCTTGCCATTTGAAACTACATGGATGGAGAGCCTCCTGGGACCTAACACTAACCGTAAACATAACCCTAACCATAACCCTCACCCTACACTTAACCCTATCTAGCACATGAAAAGTAAACCGGATCCACAGCCGCACATGTGCCCTCATTTCAGACCTCCATGGAATTAACAACATTGGTGTCGCTTCAGCCTTAGCAACTTCCCTGTACCGAACACTTACCCTAGCTAAGTGTCTATCCCCATGGAGACCCAATTCCAAAGTCTGACAACAGCACGCACACGGGTTCGAGAATCGGTGCAACAATACCCGGAATTGAACATGGAACATCACCACCATTTCTTTTGCAAGGTGTGATTGCAGCTGCACGACAGGATTCCTGAGGCCTATTCCAAGGGTGGCCCAAACATCTCTCTGGTCTTGGATCTTATGAACTGATACTGACCGGCACGCTCCCTTATGTACTCCACTCAGCCCTTCGGGGAGACAACCGCACTGTTGTTGGTTCAGTGCCTGGAGCCTCCTGGGACCTAAAACTAACCCTACCCATAACCCTAAACATAACCCTCAACTTACACCTAACCCTATCTCTAATTGAACCCTATACTTGACCCCCACCTTCTCTAGGGCCCTCAACACAGCCCTCAGGGAGATCATGAGACTGGAGTCGCTTCAGCCCTGTCGACTTCCTTGGACTGAACCCTAACCCTAGCTAAGGCTTTCTCCCCATGGGGACCCAATTCTAAAATCTGACAACAGCACCCACAAGGATTCGAGAATCGGTGCAAAAATACTCAGCATGGAACATGGAACATAACCATGTCATTTCAAAAGCACGACTGCAGTTGCACAAGAGGATTCCTGAGGACTACCCGAAGGGTGGCCCATACATATGCCTGGCCTTGGAACCCAAAGACTAATCCTGACAGGCACCCTCCCTTGTGTCCTACACTCAGCCCTTCGGGGATACAATTGTTCTTCTGTGCATTCAGTGCCTGGAGCTTGCTGGGTTAGGACCTAACCCTAACCCTAATCATAACCCTAATCGTAAACTTCAACCTACACCTAACCCTATCTCTAACCCAAACACTACACTTGACCTGCACACTCGCATGGACACTCAATTCAGCCCTCCAGCGAGATCATGAGACTGGAGTCTCTTCAGCCATGGCCACACCGCTGGAACGAACTCTAACCCTAGCTCTGGCTCTGTATGCATTGGGACCCAATTCCAATGTCTGACAACAGCTCTCACACTGGTTCAAGAATTGGTCCAGAAATAGTTGGTTGGCATGGAACTTGGAACATCACCATGTCACTTCCAAAGTGCAACTGCAGCTGCACGGGAGGAATCCTGAGGCCTACCCAAAGGGTGGCCCATACATTTGTTTGGTCTTGGAACCCAAATACGAAGACTGATGGGCACCCTCCCTTGTGTACTACACTCAGCTCTTCAGGTTGACACCTGCTCTGTTTGGGGTCAGTGTATGGAGTCTCATGGGACCTAAACTTAAACCTAACAGTACCCCTAACCATAAATATCACCCTACACCAAACCCTATCTCATTAAGTCTACACCAGACCCACAGCTGCGCATGTGCCCTGACTTCAGAGCTCCATGGAATTCACAACACTGGAGTTGCTTTGGCCCTGGTGACATTCCTGGACCAAACCCTAAACCTATATAAGTGTCTCTCCCATGGGGAAACAAGTCCAAAATCTGACAATAGCACACACAAGGTTCGAAAACAGGTGTAGAAATACTTGGCATGGAATATATATCATCACCATGTTATTTCCAAACCATAACCCTAACTGTACCCCTAACAATTACCCTCACCCTACACCTACCCCTATATCTAACCCTACCCTACATTGAACCACACCCTCGCATGTGCCCTCAATTCAGCCCTCGAGGGAGATCACGAAAATGGAGTTGCTTCAGGACTGGCAACTTCCCTGGACCAAACCCTAATGCTAGCTAAGGCTCGGGGACCCAATTCCAAAGTCTGACAACAGTACACAAATGGGCTCGAGAATCAGTGCAGAAATACTTGGCATGGAACGTGGAACATCACCATGTCATTTCCAAAGCGCGACTGCAGCTGCACGAGAAGCTTCCTGAGTCCTACACGAAGGGTGACACATACATTTCTCTGGCTTTGGAAGACAAAGGCTAATCCTGACCGGCACCCTCCCCTGTGTACTCCACTCAGCCCCTCGGGTTAACACCAGCTCTGCTATGGGATCAGTGTCTGGTGTCTTCTGGGACCTAAAACTAACCCTAATCCTAAACATAATCCTTACCCTACACCTAACCCTATCAACCTCAATAAGCTACACCAGACCCATAGCCACGCACCTACCCTCACTTCAGCCCCCCATGGAATTCACAAAACTGCTATGGCTTCTGCCATGGTGACGCCCCTGGACCGAAACCTAAACCTAATTGAGGCTCTGTCCCCATGGGGACCCAATTCCAAAGTCTGACAAGAGCACGCACAGAGGTTCGAGTATCAGTGCAGAAATACTTGACATGGAACGTGGAACATCACTATGTCATTTTCAAGGCGGAACTGCAGCTGAACGAGAGGATTCCTGAGGCCTATATGAAGCTTGCCCAATATTTGTTTGGCATTGGAAACCAAAGACTAATCCTGACTGACACCTTCCTTTGTGTACTCCACTCAGCCCATCGGGGAGACAACTGCTCTGCGGTGGGGTCAGTGCCTAGAGACTCCTGGGACCTAACCCTAGCCCTAACGTAACCCTAACCATAACCTTCACCCTACACCTAACCCTAACATTAACCCAAATCCTACACTTGACCCGAACTGTCGCATGGGCCCTCAATTCAGTCCTCGAGGAAGATCACAAAACGAGTCGATTCACTCCTGCTGACTTCCCTGGACCTAACACAAACCCTAGGTAAGGCTCTCTCCCCGTCAGAACCCAATTCCAAGTCTGACAACAGTATGCACACGGTTTCGAGAATCTGTACACAAATACTCGACATGGAATGTGGAACATCACTATCTCATTTCAAGCGCGACTGCAGCTGCATGAGACGAATCCTGAGGCCTACCTGAAGGGTGACCCTTACATTTGTCTGGCCTTGGAACCCAAAGACTAGTCCTGACTGACACCCTCCCTTGGGGACACCACTCACCCCTTCGTGGAGACAACACCACTGTTGTGGGTTCAGTGCCTAGAGCCTCCTGAGACCTAACCCTAACCCTAATCATAACCCTAAACACAACCTTCACCCTACACCTAACCCTATCTAGCACACTAACTCTAAACCAGATTCACAGCCACGTATGTGCCCTCACTTCAGCCCTCCATGGAATTCAAAACACTGGTGTCGCTTCGGACTTGGAGACTTCCCTATACTGAACCCTGACCCTAGCTAAGTGTCTATCCCCATGGGGACTCATTTACAAAGTCTGACATCAGCACATACATGGGATCGAGAATCAGTGCATAAATACTAGGCATGAAACGTGGAACATCACCATGTCATATGCAAAGCACGACAGCAGCTGCACGAGAAGAATCCTGAGGCCTAACCGAAGGGTGGGCCATATGTTTGTCTGGCTTTGGAACCCAAAGATTAATGCTAACGAAAACCCTCCCTTCTGTACTGCACTCAGGCCTTCAGGAAGACAACTGCTTTGCTGTAGAGTCACTGTCTTCACTCACCTGGGACCTAACCCTAACGGTGAACCGAAACATAACCCTCACCCTAAACCTAATTGTATCTAGCACACTAACTCTGCAGCAGACTCACAGCCACACATCAGCCCTCCATTGAATTCACAACAGTGGTGTTGTTTCAGCCTGGCGACAACCCTGGATGGAACCATACCCTAGCTAAGGCTCTTACCCATGGGCACCCAAAACCAAAGTCTGACAACACCACACGCCTGGGGTCCAGAAGCAGTGCAGGATCATTCCGGATAGAACCTGGAACCTCAGCATGTTGTTTCTCAGGCCCGGCTGCAGCTTTCCGAAAGGATTGCTGAGGCCTACACGACCAATGGTCCATACAGTTGTCTGGAATTGGAACGGAAATACTAAAAATGACCAGCATCCTCCCATGTGCCCTCAACCCAGCCCTTCGGGGAGACAACTGCACTGCTGTGGACTGAGTGCCAGGAGCTTCCTGGGACCTAACACTATTCCTAACCAGAACCCTCAACCGAAACCTAATGCTACACTTGACCCGCACCGTCACATGGGCCCTCACTTCAGCCCTCGAGGGAGATCACGTGACTTGAGTCGCTTTGCATCTGGGGACATCCCTGGACCGAACCCTAACCCTAGCTAGGGCTCTCTCCCCATGGGGACCCACCAACGTCTCGCAACAGCATGTGCTTGGGGGCCAGAAGCGATGTAGGATCATTCGGCATAGAAACTGGAACATCACCAAGTCATTTCCAAGGCCTGAGTACAGGTGCACAAGAGAATTCCTGAGTCCTAACTGATGAGTGGTCCATAGAATTGTATGGTCTGGGACCCAAAGACTAATCCTGAGCGGCACCCTCCCTTGTGCCCTCAACTCAGTCTTTCAGGGAGACAACTGCTCTGCTGTGGGTTCAGTGTAGGGAGAATCCTGGGACCTAACCCTAACCCTAACCAGAACCCTCAACAGAAACCTAACGGTATCTCGAACCCAAACCCATGACTCACACCGTTGCATGGACCCTCAATTCAGCCATTGAGGGAGATCACGAGACTGGAGTCGCTTCGGCCCTGGTGTTGTCTCTGGACCGAACCTTAACACTAGTTAAGGCTCTCTCCCCATAAGGACCCAATACCAAAGTGACAACACCACGCGCCTATGGTCCAGAAGCGGTGCAGGATCACTCAGCATAGAATCTGGAACATCACCATGTCATTTCCAAGGCCCGGTGGCAGCTGTCCAAGAGTATTCCTGAGGCCTACCCAAACACTGGCCCACAGTGTTGTCTGGCCTTGGAATCCAAAGACTCATCCTGAGGGCACCCTCCCTTGTGCACTCAATTCAGCCCTTCGGGGAGTCAATTGCACTGCTGTGGCTTCAGCGCCTGGAGCCTGTTGGGACCTAATGCTAACCAGAACTCTCAAGCAAAACCTAACCCTAACTCAAAAACTAACCCTACATTGAGCACACCGTCACATGGGCTCTCACTTCAGCCCTCGAGGGAGATCACAAGACTGGAGTGGCTTTGGCCCTGGCGACGTCCCTAGACCGAAACCTATCACAAGCTAAGATTCTTTCCCAGTGGGGACCTCATACCAAAGTCTGACAACACCAAGCGCCTGGGGTGCAGAAATGGTGCAGGATCACTCAACATATACTCTGGATCATCACCATGTCGTTTCCAAAACCTGGCTGCAGCTATCTGAGAGGAATCCTGACGCCTACCCAACAAGTGGCCCATAGAGATATCTGGAATAGGAACCCAAAGACTAATCCTGACCAGCACCCTCCCTTGAGCCCTCAACTCAGCCCATTGGGTAGACAACCACACTGCTGTAGGTTCAGTGCCTGGAGCCTCTTGGGACCTAACCATAACCCTAACCCCAACCAGAACCGCCAACCAAAACCTAACCTAGTCTCGAACCCTAACCGTACACTTGACCCGTACCATCACCTAGGCCCTCACTTCAGCCCTCGAGGAAGATCACGAGACGGGAGTTGCTTCAGCTCTGGTGACGTCCCTGGACCAAACCCTAACCCTAGCTAAGGCTCTCTTCCCATGGGGACCGAATACCAAAATCTGACAACACCACGCGCCTGGGGTCCAGAAGCGGTGCAGGATCACTCCACATAGAACCTGGAACATCACCATGTCATTTCCAAGGCTGGGATTCAGGTGCTCGAAAGTATTCCTGAGGCCTAACCGACCAGTGGCCCATAGAATTGTCTGGCCTTGGAACCCAAAGACAAATCCTGACCGGCACCCTCCCTTGTGCCCTCAACTCAGCCCTTCAGGGAGACAAGTGCACTGCTATGTGTTTAGCGCCTTGAACCTCCTGGGAACAAACCCCGAACCCTACTTCTAACCCTAATCAGAAACCTCAACTGAAACCGAACCTAACTCGAACCCAAACCCTACAATTGCTCCGCAACGTCATATTGGCCCTCACTTCAGACCTCGAGGGAGATGACAAGACTGGTTTCACTTGGAGCTGGAAACGTCACTGGACCGAACCCTAACCCTAGATAAGGCTCTCTCGCTATTAGACCCAATAACAATGTATGACAACACCACATGCCTGGGGAACACAAGCGGTGCAGCATCACTCCTCATAGGACACATAATATACTATGTCCTTTTGAAGGACCAGTTGGAGCTCCAGAGAGATTTCCAGAGGCCTACCTGACTGGTGGCCCATACAGTTGTCTAGCCTTGGAACTCAAAGACTAATCCTAATCAGCACCCTCCATTGTTCCTTCAAATTAGACTTTCAGGGAAAAAACTGCACTGCTCTGGTTTCAGCGACTAGATCTCCTGGAACATAACCCTAAACCTATGCCTAAACCTAACAGAACCCTCAACCGAATCCTAACACTATCTCAACCCTAACCCTACAGTTGAGAAGCAACGTCGCATGGGTCCGCAATTCAGCCCTAGAGGGAGATCACGAAACTAGAGTCGCTTACGCCCTGGCGGCGTCCGTGTAACAAACCATAACCCTAGTTAAGGCTCTCTACCCATGCAGACCCAATAACAAAGTATGACAAAACCACGCCCTAGGTACAGGAGTGGTGCAGGATCACTTGGCTTAGAACCTGGAACATCACCATGTCGTTTCCAAAAGCTGGCTGCAGCTGCCCGAGAATATTCCTGAGGCCTGCTAGAACATTCTCCCATACAGTTGTCTGGATTGGAACCAAAAGACTAATCCTGACAGGAAACTGACCTTGGAACCTCTACTCAGCCCTTTGGGGAGACAACTGCAATGCTGTGGGATCAGTCCCTGCAATGTGCTAGGACCTAATCCTAACTACTATTCCTAACCCTAACCCAAACACAAACCTTAACCTGAATCATAGCCCTAAATCCTATCCCTAACACAAACCATGGCACTGACCTACGCTAACCCAAACCGCAACAATGATACTAACCCTAAACCCTACACCGAAACGCTGAACCCTAAACCCCAAATCCTAATCCAAATCCTAACTGTAACCATAAACTTAAACCCTAGACCTGAACACTAAACTCTAACCCTAATCCGTAAACCATAAATCCTAAACACTAACCCTAAACCAAACACTGACCCTGACCATAACCCTAAAACCTAACCACTAACACGTAACCACGAAAACCTAAAACCTACCCCAAAACCTAAAACCTAAACTCTAAACAATAAAACCTAAATCCTAACCCCTATCCCTTGACCCTGACACTACCCTGACCGTGACCCTAACCCTGAAGCTAATGCTGATACTAACACTAACACCTAAGCCCTACCCTAACACTAACCATCACCCCAACCTTAGCCCCTAAACCCTAAACCTAACCTTCACCCTAATCCTAACATTTAAATCTAACCATCTAATCCTAATCCTAACCCTAACCCTGAACCGCTAACCCTAACCCCTAACCCTAACCCCATGGAAAGTCCTTCATCACCAGTCATGGGCTATGAACCACCCCCCCCCATCCCCCGCCTCCTCTATTTGGGTAGATAAACTGAAGTGGTTAGGGATTTCTAAAGCATATTCATCTACTTCGTGAAACACTTTGTGGGAAAAATGTAGAGATGGTTTTTAGGGCTTGGCAATTCAACTGCAAAACTGCCTGAGGACTTTGTAACATATCTCAAGTTTCTCAGGACATATGTTCAATGGACTGTATCATTTCCCCGTAATGAGGTCAGCTTTAGGTTTCTCCTGTCAAAAAGAAAGAGGATTTTTACACAAAGACAGATGTATCGGGCGTACTGGTGCATATTTTACAGACACAATGTTTTGAGTTCTGTGAAGGATGAGATGCACCCCTAAGTGTAGGTGCCTTAGGTGTCCTGTGTGAAATGGGGCACGTGCATTATATGACACAGACCTTGTGGTGACCATAATGGAAACACCAGTGAAGGAGTGGGGGAAACTTGAATCACACAGGAATAGAAATTTGAGAAATTGGAGGACAGTAAGCAGAGTTTGAGGAGGTGCAGAGGGGAGGGTCCTGGGTTCAGTGAGATGCAGTTGCAGGCCATTCCTGACCACAGCCTGAGCAGGGAGCATGAGTTCCACACGGAGCTGCTATGTGGGATCACTCTCAGTGCACAATGCAAGCTTCCTCTCCAAAATGTCATATTTGTCAAAGTGCACCCAGGTGATCATCTAAAAAGGTTGTTGTCTCCCTGCGTTGTCTGAAGGTTCTGGATATTTATGGGTGAAAAAAATGCCCTGGATATATAGGAAATTTAACTTGGTCTTAAGGAAATGCTTGTCTGCCTAAGTTCATATCCTTCAGTGAGACTAAAAGTGAAGACAGGATCTAGATCAGCTGAGTGCCTGCATTGGCCTTTAGCCTGGGTAGACCTACAATTCAGGGATGCCCAGATGCCACCCCTGCTGGACCCCTGACATAACCTGACTACGGCTTTGCATCTATCTCCTTAAACTTCTATCACAATATCCCGAGGGTTTCCCTGTGTTCCTGCTATCTCAGCCAGAACACCAATTCTCAGTGGGACCTACACAGAGCCTGAGATGGGTTATCTGTGAAAGAGGGGTAATATTTGTTTCTAAGGACATAATGAAAAGAAGACATTGAATACAGAATGCATCTGCAAAATGTCTGGGAAATATCCACTCACCCTTCTCACAGTTTCAATTAAGATATCTCCACACAAATGATCATCAAAAAAAGATGGTCACAGAAGTTCATTAAACTAAGACGGTTAATGCCTCAGCTAAGGGATTGGGGATCGCCACTTTAAAGAAGACAACGGCACACTTATTCTATTAAGATTCAGGCCCTACCAGACAAAGAAAGAAAAAGATAATTACGAGAATGTGTATATCAGAGTTCTACATCTGAGATCTGAAGACAATCATATTCCATTACATATAGACTCGCAGATGCATCCACACACTAAAGTGTTCATCTGAGGCCACAGATTAAGTACCGAAGAGGGAATGCACGTAGCAAAACATAAGACCATAGGGAAATAACCCCAAATCTCGTAAATCTCACTGTCTTATACGACAACTATTTTGAAATTTGAAGAGGACTGTGTGAGGTGACAGAGTATGGTGATTATATATCTTAAAAATGTGTCAGATCTGCCCGCATGCTTTCTCTGCTCACCCTGCGCTCTCCACTTTGTTTTTCTTAGTATCCCTTAATAGTACTTTTACTGTTCTGTCTCTGTTTCAGTGTTTGCTTCTAGGAGGACCTACTCTCACCCCCCATCGAATGCACACAGTGCGGTTCCTATACACACAGGTAACAAACTAGCAGAAATTGCAGTGATGGAGGATAGTAGCAAGATCACCCTTTTTGCAGAGGAGCCCGAGAGAGTTTTCTGGGGTGATGGTAACTTCCTATATCTAGATGCATGGGGTGCTTGTGCTCATTTATTTTAGAAATATTCACTGACTCCTGGTGCTTGGGGTCAGATAGACAGGTACCTGACCCTAGCATATGGCTGATTTCTAATGGTGGGTAAGGATCAGGGACCAGCAGTGACTGTGGGAGATGAGTGAGGGGGCCACACATGGAGTCAGATCCTCACCCAGGATGCCATGTCTCCACGACAGCAACCTTGTGCAGGAGGGCTCTGAGGATCACATATTTCTTGATCAGTCCTGTGAAATGCATAATCCTACTCCAGATTTCTCACTGAGGGATGGACAGGGCAGAGGCCAGCAGCTGGAGGACACCCTGATCATGGCTGGAGTGGAACAGTGGGCCTGGGAGATTGAGTCAGAGAAAGGGAAAGGCAGAAGATAGTGGCAAGGATTTTGAGATATAAAGGGAAGAGGAGAGAAGGCAATGTTTTCTACTGACTTCACCCACATTTTTGTGTGAACAAAAGGAGATTCTTGTCTCGCAGGGAAGGGAAGAGGGCTGGCAAAAAGACAGGGTGACATTCTCAGCTCAAGTGCTCAGGATATCTGCCTTGCTCTTGAATACATATCACAGGAAGCCTGTTCCTTCTGTCATAAGTGGAACTGCAGCTCATACCATTTGGTGAAAATTAAAGCGATGATGAAGACCTCATCATTAAAGTATTGCAACGAGAGTATGTGAACATACAGAGAGATACAATAGAAGCAAAAGTCCAAAGGTAAACCGACTTCAAAACTTATGGGAATATAGACTATCAGAAAAGGAGATACCCCAATGCCAGCTTTCAGACACCTGGGCAATATGTGAAAACGTGGGAAAAAAAGTAGTCCTTACTTCAAAAGCAACATTAGCATTAGACACAAAGGGATCATGATGGAAGGTTTAGGGAGAAACCATATGATTTCATGGTGCTGTACCCATGGTCCTGTACCCTCAATCTCATCAAAGTATACCCTTTAACTTGAGGTTTGTTATATGTAATCATATCTCATTAAAGAGAGTTTCAAAACATAAAATAATAGAAGGAAATGTGGGAAAGTTCCTTTCCAATCCTGAAGTGCATGTGTGATATGAGTTTGTCTTCCCATGTCTCAAAAATCCAAAATAATAAGACATTTAAAAAATTAATAATAGCAAAGTAAGAGGACCCTGAGCTCACCCTGTCCCATATTTTCAACTGCATAACATCCACATTCAAGTCCATGAACCAAAGAGCGATCCAAAGACTGGCAGAACAAACTCCACACCGAAGTAGAGAGAAGCTGCATCAGAAAGGTTAGGAATGTCAGAAAGGTGGAGGCTGTCTGCCTGCAGAAGGGGCAGAAAAAGTGAGCCCTCACACCAGGGAGGTCATACAGGGAAGACTAATCTCCATAACATTGGGCATTAAAACTTAGAGGGGCTGAATGCCTTTGTGTTCAGATACAGGAGGTTTGGAGGTCAGCTGACCCAGCACTGGGAGATCCAGGAGGATGAGTGATAGCCATATCCCTGCATGTGTAGAGAGGCAATGTAAACATGGCATTTTACACAATGCCGAGGAAACAGGAGACAGATGTATTCATGCTGATTCTGGAGTGTGTTGGAGGACTTCTCCAACAATGAGGGAGCTCACAGGCACCACTCTTCTCCCCCAGCCTCCCAGAATAAGCATAGAAGCACCCACAAGAGGGCGAGGCTGCACAGACACTTGCTAACTAACCCATTAGCAGTGCACCAGTCCCAAGGGTTCACTAGGGGACTCACCAAACCAAGCCTGCTGGTCTCAGGGCAAACATTTTTCAAACCACAAGGGCACCCTGTCTGACAAGCTGCATGCATAGCTGCCACAACATGCTGTGCACATCTGCACCTCACCCAGCTGTACATATCCAGGCACCCTCATCTGTCTCACTAAGCCACATGTCCCCAGGCACAGACATGCTCTGTGCATATCCTCAAGCCCCTAGCTTCCACCGCTGGGCCACAGCCCCCAGCCACCAAAGGACATCGGGAAATCTGGCATAGGACTTGTAGCCCTGTGAAATTTTGCTAACACTCCTGCCCTGTGCCCAAGTTATCCAGCGGACATACCACCCCACAGCTGGCCTGCCTGGGTCCCACTAACACCACTGAGACGAAGCACAGCCCAAAACAGCACGCAGTCAGTGCAGACACCTGCACTAACAGGAAAAGTAACCCAGACACAGCAGCAGGCTGTGAACAGTACCTATACGATAGCCTCCTGAAGGTCCAGGTCCTATAAACGGAGATGTGCACTGCTGAGTTCTCCAGGACCTCTTCTTCATAACGTTATTAGTTTCAAGAGCAGAAGGTACAGCTGACTTTCTTAACACAGACAAATAGAGACAGAGAGACAGACAAAATGGACACACAGAGATGTTTATCCACAATGAAAGACCTAGTCAAAGTCACAGCCAGAGATCTAAGCCAAAGAGATGTAGGTAACATACCTGATACAGATTTGAAAGCAATGATCATAAGGGTACTCATTAGAGTTGTGAAATGAGTAGAAGAGTGAGACTGACTACAGATAAGAAATAGTACAGTAGACATTGAGGACACGATAAAGGAGAGACATGCTTGCTGGAACTAACAAAGGGATGGAAGAAGCAGAGGAGCAAACCAGTGTCCTCGAAGACTGAGTAATGGAAATTAATCACATTGAACCAAAGAGAGAGAACAGAATTCTGCAACGTGAGATGAGACTAAGGGAACTCAGTGACTACAGCAAAGATAACAATATTGATATTGTAGGAGTCTCAGAAGAAAGAGAAAAGGCGGCGAAAATTTATTTGTGGAAACAATAGCTGAAAAATGCCCTAATTGGGGGAGGAAACAAACATCCCCATGCGGGAGGCTAGAGAATTCACATCGAAATGAACAAAATCAGGCCAACATCCAGACATATTGTAAGCAAACTTGCAAATTACAGTGACAATAAAGAAAAACTCTTAAATGCAGCAACACAAAGAGACCTTCACTTAGAAGGGAAGACCCATAAGGCTAGCTACCAGATTTCTGAACAGATACTTGGCAAGCGAGAAGCAAGTGACATCACATATTCAAAGTGCTGAATGGAAAAATCAGCAGCCAAGAATACTCTATCCAGCAAGTCTATCATTCAGAATGGAAGGAGACACAGACTTTCCCAAACAAAAACTAAAGGTGTTTGTACCACTAAATCAGTCCTGCAAGAAATATGAAGAGGGACTCTTTGAGTGGAAAGGAGAGACCAAAAGTGACACTATAGAGGTAAAAGACACAAATCAAGTAAAACATGAATATTTTTGTAAAAAATAGTTAAGGAACTCAGAGATATGGATTTGAAATATAATAACATCTACCAAAAACCTAGGGAGAAGAACATAATGGGTTCCAAGGTAAATGACCATCAGCTTAGTACAAACTGCTAAACGCAGAAGAGGTTATGTAAATAACCCAGCAGTAACCATATATCAAAAACCAGTCACAAATATGCTAAGAATAAAGATAAATAAATTAAAATACTTCACTAAAGAAAATAAGCAAAACATGAAAGACAAGAAAGGATCAGAGAAAATCATTAGAAACCACAAGAAAACAGGTAATATAATGGCAATACATACATACATACATACATAGCAATCATTTCTTTGAAGGTAAATGGAATGAATGCTCCAATCTAGAGACATAGGGTGTAAGAACGGATGAAAAAAAAAATTAGAGTAGCAATACTTGTATCAGAAAAAATACACTTAAAACAAAGTACATAACAAGAGACAGAGGAGGACGTTATATAACAGTAAAGGGTACAGTCCAAAAGGAGATATAACAACTGTAAATATATCCCACAATTAAGTGGGATTTATTCCCAAGCTGCAAGGGTGGTTCAGTATTTGCAAATCAATGTGATACAATATATCAACAGGAGAAAGGATAAGAACCATATGATCGGGGCACCTGGGTGGCTCAATCCTTTAGCAGTCTGACATCAGCTCAGGTCATGACCCCATGATTCGTGAGTTCAAGTCCCACATCAGACTCTGTGCTGAAAGCTCAGAGCCAAGAGCCTCCATCGAACTCTGTGTCTCCCACTCTCTTTCTGCCCCTTCCCTGCTCACACTCTGTCCCTCTCAAAATTAATAAACGTTAAAAGAAAAGAACCATACGGTCATTTCAATACATGAAGAAAAAGCATTTGACATACTACAACATCCATTCATGATTATAACCCCCTAAAGTAGGTTTACAGGGAACATACATCAATGCAATAAATGTTTTCTATGAAAACCCTGAAGCTATAATCAACCTTAATGGAGAAAATCTGAGAGCTTTTCCTATAAGGTCAGGGAAAACACAAGGATGTTTACTCTTACCACTTTTAATAAACATAGCACTGGAAGTCCAAGCTACAGCCAGCAGATAAATCAAATGAAATGAAACTAAACAAAACGAAATGAAACAAAACAACGTAAATTAAAGTAAAAGAAAAGAAAAGAAAAAAAAAAAGAAAAGAAAAGACAAAAGAAAAGAAAAGAAGAAAAGAAAAGAAAAACTAATCCAAATCTGGAAGAAGTGAATCTTTCACACTTTGCCGATTACATGACACTATATATAGAAAACCCCAAAGAGTCCACCCAATAACTGCTAGAAGTGATAAATGAATACAGCAATGTCACCGGATACAAAATCATTGTACAGAAATCTGTTGCATTTCTAGACAATAACGAATCAGTAGAGAGAGAAATTAAGAAAACAGTCCCATTTACAGTTGTACACCAAATAATAAGGTATCTATGAATAAATCTATCCAAGGTGGTGAGCGACCTATACTCTGAAAATTATAAAAAAGTGATGAAAGAAATACAAGATGACACAAAAAAGTGGAAGGATATTCCATACTCATGGATCGGAAGTACAAATTTCATGGAAATGTCTATACTTCCCAAAGCAACTGACACAATTAATGCAATCGCCATCAAAATAGCAACAACATTTTTCATAGAACTAGAACAGTCCTAAAATTTGTACAGAACCACAAAAGACCCAAATCTTCAGAGTAAACAACCTTTATGTGAAGTGATAATTATGGATGGAACTATGCCTCTGGATCTTCTGCTCCAAAACACAGTAGTCAGCCTAAGCATTTGAACAAACGTTAGACATATCCCAACCAAAGATCATTCTACAAAATACATTCTAAAAACGTACCCTCAAAACTTTGCAGATCATGAAAAATATGGAAAAATCTAAAAATTGTCATGGCCAAGTGGAGCCGAAGGAGACAGGATGACTGTAATGTGCCAGCTGGGATGAGTCTGGGACAGAAGAGGTTAAAACTGAAGCAATCTGAATACAAATATAAAGTTAGTTAATACTACCATATCTCTTTGGGATATTGATTGTGATCATGTATCGACTTAGAGGACATCAATAGTCAGAAAACACTCTGATGTATGTGGAGACTCAATAATATCTTCCCAATTTTTCTGGTAACTAGAAGCCCACCACGATTGAAAATATTATTAGTAATCATGGTTTTATGTTTTCAACACCTAATATTATATGACTAGTTCTAGTATTAGTTACTAGTGATGGCCATGTACCTAGTCTTGTTGTTCTTACTATTGTGTAAATAATAGCATTCATGGTACAGAAAACTGAATGCATGATATACACTTCATAGAAACATCCACTTTACATATTTTAAGATAATAACGTATGTATACACCACTGTATTATGTGGTATGTAAATTAAGTGTTTTTCGGATCTTGAATGAACATGTCATTAAATGGCTTTCCATAAAGGCGGTTATCCTAGATAATGAATGATACTCAGATTTTACAGGATGTACTTCACATCATGCCTGAAGAGTGTCCAAAAAAGAAAACATACGTACACACGGCCAGATGGATCATTGTGACTGGCTCACTTATTGTAAAGAATCCTTGCTTTAATATTTTCACGCATATTTTTAGCAGGAATACAAGAGAATGAAATATTTCCAAATCAAAGAGATGTTCAAAGTCTGGAAGAATGATAGGGTGTTCAAGGGGTTTCAGAAGGAAAATATGTGACCATGAAGTGGCAGTCACAGGCAAGCAGGTTTCTCTCGTCCACTTTGACAGGTTTTCATGAGGGGATGTCCATCACAGCATGTGATCTGCAAAAGGGTAAGACCCAGAAGTACCAGAGGGAAAGACACACTTTAGGAAGAGGTGACTTGGAAAGGGTGCTTCTGTGCCTAAGTGATGGCTCAGAAACCTGGCTGGGTGTCCCTGGGTCAAAGATTTCAGGAGGCCAGCAGTAACCTAGACTCACAAAGATCTAAGTAACATACATCAATGTAATTTAGAGTCACAAAAATCTTAGAGCCACAGAGTTGATCTTCATCTATGATTAGGAGATGGTCACAGTTTTACAGGATATGATCATCGGGCTGGCAGTAGATGGCTAAAATATTATTTAGGGTTATGTTTTTAATAAAAAAAATTGATGTGCAAAAATATGGGTTTGGAATGTAAAGAAAACTCACAGGACCATCATGGAGTTACTTACGTTAAGGCCTCATGTCACTATCCCTAAATTCATTCCTGTAGGAATGTAACCTTTAACCAGTCAGCAATGAAATTCCTAGTCATTGCTGGAAATTTAACTGACAGACCCCCGCCATTCCCTCAGGGAGGAAATCTCGCCTAAATAAGGTATTCCATGCCACTAAATTTGTTTTAAGTTTATTTATTTTGAGAGAGAGAGAGAGAAAGAGAGCACATGCAAGGGAGGGGCAGGAATAGAGGGAGAGAGAGAAGCCCATGACCACGAGGTCATGATCTGAGCCAGGATCAAGACTCGGACACTTAACCAAGCGATCCAGACCCCGAGAATGTGGAGTTTCAAAGGTTAGCAGGCTTGGCTGGGATACAGCCCTGAGGGCACTGGCCTAATCCTTGAGAGAAGGCAGCAAACTACTTACAGGCAGATGGTATGGAAACAGTGACCTGTACATCGCCTGGTGCACGCAGTGGGGCGATTATACACTCATCATGGAGAGCATCCCTGAGAGGCAGTGTTCACAACAAGGGGACAAAGGAGCTAGGACAGAGGAGGTGTGTGGGACCATTTTCCTCCTCTTCCCCACAGCATAAACACAGAGCCATCTGCTGGAAACAATGTCATCCCCACACTGGCTGCCTAACATGCTTACATCAACCCCACATTCCTGTGCTCTGGTGAGACTGGCCTTCTAGGTCAATCAGGCTTGCTTCAGTCCCAATGGAGGTGTCCCCTTCCCCAGGAGACCAGCGGAAGCCCATGACCACATCACCTCTCTTGACCAGACAGTTCTGCAGAGCTTCACTTCGAGTGGCAGTCATTTCAAGTCTCATTTAAGAAGCAGATCGGAGCTGACCTAGATAAAACTCAGCACATTCTGGCCAAGGACCATACATTGTCCATACAACTGGCCTGAAGGACAGTGCAGCCAGAACACAAAACAGTGTATGCAACACACACCACAGACACTCCCTGATGGTCAGGCCCTGGACACTAGATGACCTCCTTTTCATAAAGCCATTCATCTCACAGGCAGCTAACATAATGAGCTTTTGTAACACAGAGAAGGCAAATACTCAGCCAAAATGCCAAGACAAGAGGAATGCATCCCAAATGAAAGAAAAAGATAAGGTCATGGCCAGAGAAATGGAAGGAACACTTCCAAACTCATTCTATGAGGCCAGCTTGGCCTTGAGTCCAAACTGGACAAAGACCCCACCAGAAAAGAAAACTACAGACCAATTTCCCTGATGAACCTGGATGCAAAAATTCTCAACAAAAAGTAGTGAACCGGATCCAACAATACATACAAATAATTATTCACCACAATGAATTGGATTTATTCCTGGGATGCACCACCAATTCAATATCTGCAAATCAACTGATGTGATACATCACATTGATAAAAGAAAGGATAACAACCATATGATCCTCTCAATAGATGCAGAAAGAGCATTTGACACAATGCAGCATCCTTTCTTGATGAAAAAAAAAGTACTCATGAAAGGAAGGATAGAAAGATCTTGTCTGAATATCAGTATGTCCAGATACAAAAGTCCCACAGCTAATATCATCTTCATTGAGGAAAAACTGAGAGCTTTCCCCCTAAGGTCAGGAACACGACTGGGATGTCCACTCTCACCACTATTATTCCACAAACTGTTGGAAGTCCTAACCTCAGCAAGCAGACAACAAAAAGAAATACAAGGCGTCCAAATTGGCAAGGAGGGTCAAACTTTCCCTCTTCGCAGACATGATACTTTCCAAGGAAATCCAAAAGACTCCATGGAAAAACTGTTAGGACTGATACTGGAATTCAGGAAAGTCTCAGGATATAAAATCAATATACAGAAGTTGACTGCATTTCTATACACCAATAATGAGTCAGCAGAGAGAAATCAAGGATTGATGTACTTTACAACTGCACTGAAAACCATCAAATACCCAGGGGTAAACATAACCAAAGAGGTAAAAGATCAGTACACTTAAAACAATAGAGGGGCGCCTGGGTGGCTCAGTCGGTTAAGTGCCAACTTCGGTTCAGGACATGATCCCTCATTTGTGGGTCTGAGTCCCGTGATGGGCACTGTGCTGACAGCTCGGAGTCTGGAGCCTGCTTCAGAGTCTGTGTCTCCCTCTCTCTCTCTCTTTCTGCCCCTCCCCTGCTCATGTGCTCTCTCTCTCTCTCTCTCTCTCAAAAATAAACAAACATTAAAAAAATAAAGGAACAAACCATACAACATCTATGAAAGAAATGGAAGAAACACAAAGAAATGGAAAAACATTCCATGCTCATGGATGAGAAGAACAAATATTATTAAAATGTCAATACCACCCAAAGCAATCGACACATTCAATGCAATCCCTATCAAAATAACAACAGCATTTCTCACAGAACTAGAACAAACAACCCTAAAATTTGTAGGGAGCCAGAAAAGACCCCAAATCGCCAAAGTCATGTTGAAAAAGAAAACAAAGCTGGAGACATTAAAATCTGGACTTTATGGTGTATTAGAAAACCGCAATCATCAAGACAGTATGGTACGGGCACAAAAACGGACACAGACATCAATGGAATGGAATAGGGAACCCATAAATGGACCCTCAAACATATGGCCGAGTAATCTTTGATAACACTGGAAAGAGTATCCAATGGAAAAACAAAAGTCTCTTCAGCAAATGGTACTGGGAAAACTGGACAGTGAGAAGATTGGACCTGGACTATGTTCTTAAACCACACACACACACACACACACACACACACACACACACACACCTCAAAATGGATGAAAGATATAAATGTAAGAAAGGGACCATCAAAATCCTAGAGGAGAAAACAGGCAATCTACCTCCTTGATACTGGCCACAACAACTTCTTGCTTGTCATGTCTCCAAAGCAAGGGCAATAAAAACCAAAATGAACTATTGGGACCTCAAGATAAAAAGCATCTGCACAGCAGAGGACACAATCAGCAAAACTGAAAGGCCACTGAATGAAATGGGAGAAGATATTTGCAGGTGACATATCAGATAAAGGGTTAGTATCCAAAATCTATAAAAAATCATCACACTCAACACCCAAAAACCAAATAATCCAGTGAAGAAATGGGCAAAAGACGTGAAGAGACACTTTAAGAAAGATGACATTCAGATTGGTCACACATGAAAAGATGCTCAATCTCACTCGTCATCACTGAAATACAAATCGAAACCACAATGAGATATCCCCTCACACCTATCAGAATGGCTAAAATTAACATCTCCGAAAAAGACAGATTTGGCAAGGATGCAGAGAAAGGGAACGCTTTTGAAATGCTGGTGGAAATGCAAAGTGGTGTAGCCACTCTGGAAATAGTATGGAGATTTGTCAGAAAAACTAAAAATAGAACTACACTAGGCCCCAGCAATTGCACTACCACGTGTTTATCCAAAGGATACACTAACGCTGAGTCGAAGTGGCACATGCACTGCAATGTTTATAGCAACATTATCAACAATAGCTAAATTATGCAAAGAGCCCAAATGACCATTGACAGATGAATGGATAAAGAAGATGTGGTATATTCATACAATGGAATATTACTCGGCGATCAAAAAGAATGAAATCTTGCTCTTTGAAACAACATGGATGGAACCTGACTTGATTATGCTAAGCAAAATATGTCAGAGAAAGACACACATCATATGATTTCTCTCATCTGTGGAATTTAATACAACTGATGAACGTAGTGAAAGGAAAGCAAAAATAAGATACAAACAGAGAGAGAGTCAAACGATAAGAGACTCTTAAATACAGAGAAGAAACTCAGGGTTCCAGGAGGGTTATTGAATAGGGGTATGGGCTAAATGGGTGATGGGCATTACGGGCGCACTTGGGATGAGTATTGGGTATATTTTGTACTTGATGGATCACTAAATTCTACTGCTGAAACAGTATTCCACTATAAAGTAACTAACTTGAGCTTAAATTAAAAAAAAAGAGAGATATTAAAAAGAAGTAAAGAAATGTACTACCAGTCAAAAGAAAAGAATATTTAAATCGGGCTCTTTGAGTGGAAATCTAGGACTAAAAGTGTTACAGACAAGAAAGGATCAGAGAAAACACCAAGAAACAATGGCAAAACAACTAGTAGAATGGCACTAAATATATACCTATTAATAACCACTCTAAATGTACATGGACTAAATGCTCCAATCATAAGACATTGGATAGGGCGTCAGAATGGACAAAACAAACAAAAAACAACACCTATCTAGATGCTGTCTACAAAGATTTATTTGGACTTAAGTCACCTTCAGATTTAAAGTGAGGGAATAAAGAAACATTTATTATGCCAATAATGTCAAAAGAAAGCCAGTAGCAATACTTATATCAGGCAAAATAACCTTTAAAACCGAGACTCTATTTTGGTACACTTTGGGTAAATACCTAATAGTGACATTTCATGAACCCAGTATTTATAGCAGCATTATCAACAGTAGCCAAACTACAGAGAAAGCCCAAGTATCCATCAACTGATGAAGGTATAAAGAAGTGGTGTGTGTGTGTGTGTGTGTGTGTGTGTGTGTGTGTGTATATGCATATATATATGTACATAAGTGTACGTTCATATATACAAACATATGTATATACAAAGAAATATAACTCAACTTCAAGAAGAATGAAATCTTGCCATTTGCAATGATGTGGATGGAGCTAGAATGTATTATGCTAAGTGAAATATGTCAATCAGAGAAAGACAAATATAGGATTTCACTCATGTGGAATTGAAGAAACAAAACAGATGAAAACATGGGAAGGGGGAAGGAAACGAGAAGAGTGGTAACAAACCACATGAGTCTCTTAATGTTAGAGAAAAAAAACGAAGGTTGATGGAGGGAAATGGGTCAGCGCTGGGCTAGATGTCAGATGAGTATTAAGGAGAGCACTTGTTGTGATGAGCACTGGGTATTGTATGTAAGGGATGAATCACCAAATTCTTCTCCCGAATCCGAGAATGCACTGTATGTCAACTATGACTTAAATTAAAATAAATAAATGAATAAGTAAGTAAATAAATAAATAAATAAATAAATAAAGCCATAACAAGAGATGAAGACGGACGCTATCTCATACTAAAGGGGACAATGAAACAAGAAGATCCAATGATTGTAAATTTTGATGCACCCAACATGCGATCACTAAGTATATAAAATATTTAACAACCACCATAAAGGAACTCATTTTTTATAATATAACGATAGTAGAGGACTTTAGCACATCACTCACATCAATGGACAGAAGCTGTAAACAGAAAATCAACAAGGAAACAATGGCTTTGAATGACACACTGGACCTGATGGGTTTAACAGATATATTGAGAACACTCCATACTAAAATGGCAGAGTACATATTCTTTTCAAGCGCACATGGGACATTCTCCAGAATTGATCATATTCTAGGTCACATATCAGAAGAAGAACAGCAGAAGGAAGGAAGTAATAGAGATTCACAGGGAAATAAGGGATATTCAAACCAAAAAGACACTAGACAAAATCAATGAAACCAGGGGCTGGTTCTTTGAAAACAGTAATCAACATGAAAACTTCTAGGCAGACTTTTCAGTAAGAAGAGAGAAAGGACTCAAATAAATAAAATCACAAATAAGAAAGGAGAAATAACAGTCCACACCACAAAAATACAGTTAGAAGTTAATATTATGAACAACTATATGCAACAAATTGGAAACTCTGAGAAAAATGGACAAATTCCTATAAACACACAAACTACCAAAACTGAAACAGGAAGATACATAAAATCTGAAAACAGAAAGAAATCAAATCAGTAATAAAAAAATCTCCCCCCAACACAAGAGTTCTGGGCCAGATGGTTTAACTGATGAATTCTACCATCCATTTAAGAAAGAGGTAATATGTATTCTCCTCGAATTATTACGAAAAATAAAAAAGAAGGAAAACTTATAAATTCATCTTATGAGGCCATCATTACCCTGATACCAAAACCAGATAAAGCCTCCACTAAAACCGAAAACTGGTGGGGCGCCTGTGTGACTCGGGCTGTTTACTGTTCAACTCTTAATTTCGGATTAGGACATTATCTTGCGGTGCGTGGGTTTGAGTCCCATGTTGGACCCTGCCATGACAGTGTAGGGCATGGCCAGGATTCTCTCTCTCCCTATCTCTGAGCCCCTCCCTCACTTTTATGTACTCAAAGGAAAGAAATAAACATTTAAAAAATGTTTAAAAAATGTTTAAATAAAACTGCAGCCCGATAGGCTGATGACTATGTATGCAGAAATTCTTATTAAAATACCTTCAAATTAAAGTCAACAATACATTAATAGAATCATTTACCATAATCAAGTGGGATATATTCCTGGGCTGCAAGGGTGGTTCCACATTCACAGATCAATCAACATGATGCACCACAGTAATAGAAGAAAGGATAAGAACAATACGATGCTTTCAACAGATGCAGGAAAACTATTTGACAAAATGTCACATCCATTCATGATAAAACCCCTCAGCAAAGTACATTGAGACTCAACCTACCTGCACATAAAAAAGGTCATCTAGGAAAAACCCACAGCTCATCTCACCTCAATGGGGAAAAATTGAAAATTTTTCCTCCAAGGTCAGGGACAAAACAGGGATGACCCCTCTCACCACTGTTATTCCACATAGTACGGGAAACCCTAACCACAGCACTCAGACAACAAAAAGAAATAAGAGGCATCCAAATCGGCAAGGAAGAAGTAGCACTTTCGCTATTTGGAACTGACATGATGTGTTCTATAAAAAGCATGAAAGATTCCCTTAAAACTTGCTAGAATTGATATATGAATTCCACAAGTCACAATATACAGAAATCAAGCTACATAGATGTATTGCATTTCTAACACAAATCATGAATTAACACAGAGAGAAAGTAAGGGATCAATCCCATTGACAGGCTCACAAATGCCACAAGAAACCAGGAATAAACCTAACCAAAGAGTTGAAAGACCTGTACTCTAAAGTCTATGAAACACTGATGAAATAAATGGAAGAAGACACAAAGAAATGGACATACATTTCATGTTCATGGATGGGAAGCACAAAATACTGTTAAAATGTCTACACTCCTCAAAACAATCTACACATATAATGAAATCCCTATCACACTAACAAAAACATTTGTGACAGAACAAGAACAAATAATCTCAAAATTTGTATGGAATAACAAAAGTCCCCATACAGCAAAAAAAGAAACTTGAAGAAGAAAAGCAAAGCTGGAGACATCACAATTCCAGACTTTAGGTTATATTACAAAGCTATACTGATCAAAACAGTATGGAACTGGCAAAACAACAACAACAACAACCACCACAACAACACCACACAGAGGCATAGATCAATAGAATAGAAATGCAGAAATGAACTCACACCTATATGGTCAATTAATTCTCAACAAAGCAGGAAAGAACATCCAATGGAAAAAAAGTCTTGGGACACAGGGGTGGCTCAGTCAACAAAGCGTGTGATTGTGAATTCAGCTCAGGTTATGATCTCAGGGCAGTGCAGAGCATGCGTGGGATTCTCTGTCTCCATTTCTCTCTGCCCCTCTTCTTCATGCTCTCTCTCTCTATCAAAAATAAGTAAATAAACTTAAAAAAAGGCTCCTCAACATATGGTTTTGGAAAAACTGGACAGCATCCTGCAAAACAAAACAAAAACAACAATGGACCACTTTCTTACAACATACACAAAAATAAATCCAACATGGATAAAGACCTATATGTGAAACCTGAAACCATAAAAATCCCAGAGGATAACACGGGTAGTATCTTATTTGACATTGCCTGTACAAACGTCTTTGTAGATATATCTCTAGAGGTAAGGGAAACACAAGCAAAAATAATGAGACTTCATAAAAATTAAAACCTTCCATCACCTAGGAAATAATCAACAAAACTAAAACACCTACAGAATGATATTTGCAAACGACATCAGATAAAGGGTTAGTGCCCAAAATATATACAGTTATACAGCACCCAAAAAATGAGAAATCTGATTAAAAAAGGGCAGAAGACAAAAATGGACATTTTCCGAAGGAAGACATATACCTGGCCAAGAGACACATGAAAAAATACTCAACAATACTGATCTTCAGGGAAATACAATTCAAAAGTACAATGAGATAACACATCACATCTGTCACAATGACGAAAATCAATGAAGGATGAAACAGCAGGTGTTGCCAAGGATGTGGGGAAAGAATAACCCTCTTGCACTGTGGGTAAGAATGCAAACTGGTGCAGCCAGTATGGAAAACATTATGGAGATTTCTCAAAAAAAAAAAAAAAAAACAAAAAACTGGAAATGGAAGTACCTTACGATCCAGCAATTTCACTACAAGGTATTTCCACAAAGAATACAAAATCTTCAAAGGGATACATGCACCATGATGTTTACAGCAGCATTTCCTACAACAGCCAAATTACAGAAACTATCCAAGCATCCATCAACTGATGAATAAATTGAGATGTGGTATATGGAATGTAATATTACTAGGCCGTAAAAACATGAAATCTTGCCATTTGCCATGAGCTGGATGGAGCAAGAGAATGTTACCCTGGGTGAAATAAGCTTTTCAGACAAAGACAAATACCAGATGATTTCACTAACACATGGAAATAAAACAAAACAAAGCGGGGGGGGGGGGGCGGGAAGGAGACAGTGACAAACAGACTCTTAACTAGGAAACAAACAGGGCTTCCAGAGCAAGGTGGGGAATGGGTGAAACAGCTGCTGGGGATTAAGAAGTACACCTGGGATGAGCACCGGATGACGTGTGGAAGGGGTGCTCTATATTTTACACCTGAAACTAATACTACACTGTATCTTTACTCACTGCAATTTAAATTCAAGATAACGTACGTTAATGACAGGTACCTACCAGGTTTTCTGTAGTTTGCAATCACTTAATTAGGTTGGAAAAATAACCATGAAACTTTTTAAAAGGCATGTATGATGTGGGGGACAGTTTGTGCCCTTACCTCGGTCACTGGTTCTAGCAGGACTCGGAAAGTGGGTCCCAGCTCAATCTTCTAGGGGTTCCCAAGACGAGCATTTCATGTATTCATGTCCTAACGGAATGCAGCTCCCGTTCTTCTGAATTTCTGTCAGGGTTTCTTCCCGGAAACAAGCCTGAATCTGGAACAAACCATCGACTGCATCGATGAGGTGATGTCGTGGGACTCCGCAATCCACGAGACCTTTAGTAAAATATGTCTTGTTCAAATACTGTCCGGGAAGGGGAGGAATGAAACACGGGAACAGCCCAGAAAACGCAAGGGCCTGTGCAGCTCAGCAACCAGCTTGCCCAGGGAAGCCACCCAGCGCCCACTCCTCAGCACTCAGTACAATAAGACAAGTTCTCTCTGGCGACTCAGGAGATGCCAAGTTGCTACAAAGCTCCCAAGATCTCCCCTGGGGCGGGCGGCACAACCTGCTGGAAATGCAGCTCTGCTCTCTGTACTGAGGCAGCGGCAGAGGCCCTGAGTACTCTGGGAGCAATCAAAGCCCTTCCTGCTCTCAGGTGCCCTGGGTCAGAAAAGCCGATGTTGCGCCCTCTGCTGGCCATCACTGCCTGGGCAGAGAAACCCGCCTCTCCGGGTCTGCGGTGCTCGAGCTCTCTCTGTTGGCCATCATGGGCATTTTTGCAATGTGGAAGGCCCTGGTCACTCAGCTGAGACACTGAAGGTGCCTGGGCAACTAAACCTGTTCTCCACATTGGGAAAGGTTTTAATGACAGGGCCTGGGACACAAAGAAATCTTTTCCTTCTCCTTTCTTGTGAGTGAAGAATGAAACCGAATTTATTAACGTAATGACATCATTTGTAATGTTTTAAGCAATGTTCACAGAAAAATAGACCGCCAATTTACACTTGCTGAGCAAGTGGTAATTGTGTTTACCACCAAAATACTTAGGTTAGATAAAGAATGAACACCTTTGAGAGAGATACCGGCATCAGCTATGGAATGAATGAGTCCTAGGGATACAAGGGACAGCCAATGCAATGGAGTCAATCCTGTAATAATACTGTTGCATGCTTTCACAGGATAGCTACACTTGTGCTTAAGTACAATATAATTTATAGACATATGGAATGACTACAATGTATGCCTAAAACTCATACAACAAATGTGTGAACAATATTTCAATTAAAAATAGACATCCTTTACACTATTTTTAATTTCTCCTTCTTTGCCAATAAACTATAATTCCTGGGGCGTTTGGGTGGCTTAGTCGGTTAAGCGTCCGACTTTGACGCAAGTCGTGATCTTGCAGTCCATGAGTTTGAGCCCTGCGTCAGGCTCTGTCCTGAGAGCTCAGAGCCTCGAGCCTGCCTTAGTTTCAGTATCTCCCACTCTCTCCCCCCTCCCCAGCTCGGGCTCTCTCAAAAAAAGAAAAAAGAAACATTAAAAATGAAAAATAATTCCTAATTTGGAATTTGTGAAATTCCATTTATACCAGATTTTCTAACATCACCATCTTGATGTGAAGAGCTTATCTGAAAAGTCACTAATAATATCTTTGATGACACATATGTGACAAGGTCAGAATGAAACTTACAGGGAGCTATGAATCAGTTGTGAATTTACAGTATGTATCCTTGGATAATATTTCCAATGAAATGTGCTTTAGGGACATGGATGGATGAAATAATGTCCACCAGTCATATAGGTAAATATCCTATAGGACCGTTATGCCTTCAATTACTAATTGCCATCTCTTCAGCATTAAAAAAAATCTGGGACAAGAAAATGTCTTTGAATTTGATTTAAGAGAAGACTAGAGTGCTTTAAAGTGTTCACCTACCTTCTGGAATCCTCAGATTAGTTGTGGACAGGAGGATAGCAACCCACGATTGGGATGCACACCGCTAGTCCCAGAGGGAGGATATGGACCTTATTGTCAATTTTTTAAAATCAATATCAGCAGTCCACCTCTGCCAGGTACAGACTTCAGGACCTGGGGACAACATGATGCCTGATGCCTGGGTTCAGAACTTGAGGAAGGCCAGCTGGTGGGGGAGAGGGGAAATCCAACAGGGCCTGGGGCAGTGAGAGAGATGGCCCCAGGACACCTCCCCACAGGGCAGACTTGGAGTATACCTGCCAAAGAGCAGCACAATCTCCCTCAAGACATCCCTCTCCATGACAGAACATGAGGCTGAGCCTCACAATTCCAGAAGAAATGAGGGATACTCTTCTGTTCAATTCCAATGGCTTCTGCAGAGCTTGGACCCAGGGATGTTGGAGTCTTGGGGTCATGGAACTCTGATGCCCATGATACAATCCCTTTCTGCCCCAGCACGCAGAGCCATCTCATACATCCCCTCTCCCCTGATGCATCTAATGCCATCCACATACCTCGAGCAGGTGTCTACCTTCCTCTTTGTACTTCCTCTTTGTCACTGTTTCTCTCTAACCACATCTATGTTTCTTCCTTTCACTCTTTAGGGAGTGGTGTAACATACAGTGCTAACCTTTATTCTTGTACATGTGAATATCCAATTTTCCCAGCACCAGTTATTCAAGAGACTATTCTTCTCCACTGTGTATTTTTGACTCCCTTGTCAAATACTAGTTGACTGTGCATGCATGGGTTTAGATTGGGCTCTCAATTTCCGTTCCATTGTCTTATGTGTGTGCTTATGCCAGTAACATAACTGACTTCTTTGTGTTAGAATGAAGCTTGAAATCGAGAAGTGTGATGCCTCCTATTTTGTCCTTTCTTGCATTGGCTACTTAGGGTCTTTTTGTGGTTCCAAATACATTTGAGGATATGTGTTTCTAATTGCATAAAAATTGCATCGGAGTCTTGATAGAGATAGCACTGAATCTCTAGAGGGCTTTGAGTAGTATGGACGTTGTATCTGTATTAATTCCTCCTGCAGATGGACATGGGGTGGCTTTTCACTGACTTGTGTGTTCTGTTTCTTCCATGCAAATTGAATTTCTTCCATTTCTGCACACAGGTTTTGTAGTTATCTGTAGAGATCTTTCACCTCCTTGGCTAAATTTATTCCAATAAATTTTATTGTTTTTGATGCTATTGTAAACGTATGGCCAACTAATCTTTGACAAAGCAGGAAAGATTATCCAATGGAAAAAAGACAGTCTCGTTAACAAATGGTGCTGGGAGAACTGGACAGCAACATGCAGAAGATTGAAACTCGACCACTTTCTCACACCATTCACAAAAATAAACTCAAAATGGATAAAGGATCTGAATGTGAGACAGGAAACCATCCAAACCCTAGAGGAGAAAGCAGGAAAAGACCTCTCTGACCTCAGCCGTAACAATTTCTTACTTTTTTTTTTATTTTTTTTTATTTTTTTAATTTTTTAATATATGAAATTTACTGTCAAATTGGTTTCCATACAACACCAGTGCTCATCCCAAAAGGTGCCCTCCTCAATACCCATCACCCACCCTGCCCTCCCTCCCACCCCCCATCAACCCTCAGTTTGTTCTCAGTTTTTAACAGTCTCTTATGCTTTGGCTCTCTCCCACTCTAACCTCTTTTTTTTTTTTTTCCTTCCCCTCCCCCATGGGTTTCTGTTATGTTTCTCAGGATCCACATAAGAGTGAAACCATATGGTATCTGTCTTTCTCTGTATGGCTTATTTCACTTAGCATCACACTCTCCAGTTCCATCCATGTTGCTACAAAAGGCCATATTTCATTTTTTCTCATTGCCACGTAGTATTCCATTGTGTATATAAACCACAATTTCTTTATCCATTCATAAGTTGATGGACATTTAGGCTCTTTCCATAATTTGGCTATTGTTGAGAGTGCCGCTATAAACATTGGGGTACAGGTGCCCCTATGCATCAGTACTCCTGTATCCCTTGGATAAATTCCTAGCAGTGCTATTGCTGGGTCATAGGGTAGGTCTATTTTTAATTTTCTGAGGAACCTCCACACTGCTTTCCAGAGCGGCTGCACCAATTTGCATTCCCACCAACAGTGCAATAGGGTTCCTGTTTCTCCACATCCTCTCCAGCATCTATAGTCTCCTGATTTCTTCATTTTGGCCACTCTGACTGGCGTGAGGTGGTATCTGAGTGTGGTTTTGATTTGTATTTCCCTGATAAGGAGCGACGTTGAACATCTTAACAATTTCTTACTTGACACATCCCCAAAGGCAAGGGAATTAAAAGCAAAATGAACTCCTGGGACCTTATGAAGATAAAAAGCTTCTCCACAGCAAAGGAAACAACCAACAAAACTAAAAGGCATCCAATGGAATGGGAAAAGATATTTGCAAATGACATATCGGACACAGGGCTAGTATCCAAAATCTATAAAGAGCTCACCAAACTCCACACCCGAAAAACAAGTAATCCAGTTAAGAAATGGGCAGAAAACATGAATAGACACTTTTCTAAAGAAGACATCCAGATGGCCAACAGGCACATGAAAAGATGCTCAATGTCGCTCCTCATCAGGGAAATACACATTCAGATATCACCTGACGCCAGTCAGAGTGGCCAAAATGAACAAATTAGGAGACTATAGATGCTGGCGAGAATGTGGAGAAACGGGAACCCTCTTGCACTGTTGGTGGGAATGCAAATTGGTGCAGCCGCTCTGGAAAGCAGTGTGGAGGTTCCTCAGAAAATTAAAAATAGACCTACCCTATGACCCAGCAATAGCACTGCTAGGAACTTACCCAAGGGATACAGGAGTACTGATGCATAGGGGCACTTGTACCCAATGTTTATAGCAGCACTCTCAACAATAGCCAGATTATGGAAAGAGCCTAAATGTCCATCAACTGATGAATGGATAAAGAAACGGTGGTTTATATACACAATGGAGTACTACATGGCAATGAGAAAGAATGAAATATGGCCCTTTGTAGCAACACGGATGGAACTGGAGAGTGTGATGCTAAGTGAAATAAGCCATACAGAGAAAGACAGATACCATATGGTTTCACGCTTATGTAGATCCTGAGAAACTTAACAGAAACCAATGGGGGAGGGGAAGGAAAAAAGAGAGGTTAGAGTGGAAGAGAGCCAAAGCATAAGAGACTGTTAAAAACTGAGAACAAACTGAGGGTTGATGGGGGGTGGGAGGTAGGGGAGGGTGGGTGATGGGTATTGGGGAGGGCACATTTTGGATTGAGCACTGGGTGTTGTATGGAAACCAATTTGACAATAAACTTCATATATTGAAAAAAAATAAAATAAAATAAAATGTATTTATTTAGTTTAGTTTAAATTTATGTATGCATTTCTTCAGTATTTATTTTTTCAAGTTTTTATTTAAATTCCAACTGGTTAACATACAGTGTATGTTAATTTCAGGTATAGAATGTAGTCATCCATCACTTACATACAACACCCAGTGATCCTCACTGCTAGCGCCCTCCATAGCCCATCACCCATTTAACCCATTCCCCTGCCCACCTCACTTATAGTAACCCTCCATTTGCTATTTATAGTTAAGAGTCTGGTTTCTGGTTGATTTTTATTTCATTCAATTATGTGAGGGGTCACATTTATTGATATGCATTTCTGAAACATCCTGCCTTTACAGGGAAAAAACCCTTCATCACGGTCAATGATCCTTTTCATGTGATCCTGAATTTGGTTTGCCTGTATGTTACTGGGAATGATTCATCTATATTCATCACGGGGATACTGGCCTATAGATTTCTGTTCAGGTAGTATCCTTTCTGGCTTCCTACCAGGGTAATTCCAGTCTCATGAAATGAGTTTGGTGGTGTTCATTCCTTTTGAATCAATGAGAGGACTGCTGTTAGTTCTTCTACAAACGTTTGGTTAAATTCACCAATGAATCCACCTGGTCCTGGGGTTTTCTTCCTTGGCAGAACATCGATTACTGATTCAATTTACTTACATTGGTTATCTTCTTGTATTGATACAGTCTTCCTTTAATGGGTCTGTGCAAACCTTCCATATCTTCCTGATACAATCTTGGTAGGTTGTGCGTTTCTAAGAACCTATCCATTTCTTCTAGGTAGGTAGTTTTCTGTCATCTAATTTGGCCATAGTTGCCACTTTGTCTGCTTTATGTTTCTTTGGTATAAGGCATAATATCTTCTCTTTTATTTATAATTCTTTTGAATTTGGTCCTCTTTATGTCTTAGCATAGTCTATGTATAGTCCTGACAATTTTGTTTCACTCTTCTGAAAACCCACTGTTGGTCTTCTTCATATTTTCTATTGATTTCATGGTCTGTTTCATTGGTTTCCACTCTCATATGGATTAATTTCTCCCTTTTGAGAACATTGGGCATAGATTGTTTTTTTCTTCTAGTTCTTAGAAGTTAAAGGTAGGTTGTTCATTTGAGTCTCAAATCTATCCTCCACGCATGCAAAGCCAGTGACTCATCAGAGAACCTTCAATAAGTCTTTTCTGTCCTATTTCTCATTCTCAGAACTCTGAGAAATAGAATCCGAAAATTTATTTGAAGACACAATAAATGAAAACTTCCCTAATGCGGGGAAGGAAAGAGATACAGAGCAGGAGGCACAAAGAACCCCCATTATATTCAACAGAAGCAGATCCACACCAAGTCGTATAGTAATTAAAACCCAAAATGTCGTGATAAAGAAAAATTTTCACAGCAAGAAAACAAAAGTTGACAGTTACCTACAAGGGAAACCCCATAAAGTTATCACTGGATGTATTTCAGAAGAAACTTTGAAACCGTAAGTGAGCAGCACGGTTTGGTAAAGGTGCCGAATGGAAAACATCTGCAGCCAAAGAGTCTATCCAGCAAACTATCATTCAGATGGAAGGAGAGATCAAGAGGTTCCCAAATAAATACTAAGCGAGTTCACAATCAACAAACCACCCTTGCAAGAAATGTTAAAGGGGACTCTTTAAGTGGAAAAGAAACACCTAAAGTGACAATATTAAAGTGTGAAACGCAAAAGCAATAAAAATGAGTATATCTGTAAAACATCAGTCAAGGTATTCACAATATGAAAGGTTTCAAAATAGGAACACTACATAGCTACAACACGGGAAGGAGAGGAGTAAACAACTGGTTCAAACTTAAACAACTATCAACTTAATATAGACTCCTATATACAGAAGTGGTTAGGTACAAACCTAATAATACCCACAAATCAAACACTACTAATACATATGCAGAGTATAAAGACAAACAATTTCAACTGTGAAATTGTGAAGAAACCCAGCAAATCAAAATAAGAGAAAGAGAACAAAGGATCAGAAAAAATCAGAAATAACCAATATCAAGTAATAATAGGACAAGCACATGTCTATCAATTACATTGAATAGAAACAGAATAAATTCTCAAATCAAAGGCACTGGGTGACAGATAGGGGCAACTGGATGGCTCAATCGCTTGAGATTTTGACTCTTGATTTCGGTTCAGGCTATGATCGCAGGATCATGGGATTGAGCCCCAACTGGGCTCTGCACTGAGCATGGAACTTGGTGAGGATTCATTCACATTCTCATTCTCTCTCTCACTCTCTCTCTGTCTCTCTCTTCCCTCATTCCCCCCACCCCGCCCTCCCATGCCTGTGCTCACTCTCTTCATAATAAAAAGCACTGGGTGATAGAATGAGTAAATATATAGGACCCATCTATCTTCTACCTACAAGAGACTAATTATAGAACTAAGGTTTCAAAAGAAATCTGCACTAGCAGTACCTTTATCAGACAAAATAGATTTAAAAATAAAACTGTAACAAGAGACAAAGGACACTATAATAATAAAAGATACAATCGAACAAAAAGATAGAACAATTGTAAACATATATGCGCTCAACCTGAGAGCATCCAAATACACAAAACAGTCCAAAACTAAAGAATTGATAGTCATCCAATAATAGTAGGGCACTTTAACACCCCAATTACATCAATGGAGAGATATTTCCATCAGAAAATCAGCAAAGAAGTAGAGATTTTGAATGATAGAGTAGACCAGATGGACTTAACCGATATATTTTAGACATTCCATCCTAAAACAGCACAATACACATTCTTTTCACGTGCACATAACATTCCCCACACTCGATATTAGGTCATAAAACAAGCCAAAACAAAATCAAACGATTGACACCATACCATGTGTCTTTTCAGACCACAAAGCTATGAAACTAGAAGTCTACAACAAGAAAAAAAAATCTGGAAAAGGCACAAAATCATGGAAGTTAACATGCCACTAAACAAACAATGGCTCAACCAACAAATCAAAGAGAAAATAAAAAAAAAAAACATGGCAACAAATGAAAATGAAAACAGAAGAATCCAAACTTCTGTAAAGCAGGAAAACTGGTTCTAACAGGGAAGTTTATAACAATACAAGTCTGCCTCAGGCAAAAAGAAAAAAAAAACAAAAACACAAACAAACAAACAAACAAACAAACACTGAAGTAAACTCCATAACTTTATAAAATAAAAACCAGACAAAGGACAACAAACAAAACTCACAAAGGACAGAATGAAGAAAATAATTAAAATCAAAAAAGAAACAAATGATATAGAGATTAAAACTATGCACCCCATGCATCAAAAACGGATGAGGCAGTACGTGAAATCCTATCATACCTAGAGAGGCAGGGTGGCGATGTGAAACAGTCCAGAGCCAAGCAAGAATGGGGCAAGGCAAAAAGAACCTCCGGTGCAGAGAGACAGGGGCGAAAAGAATGAACACACGCCCTCCCAGATCCAGGTCGATGTCTACGCATAAACATCTCCCCGTTCCAAGTGGGAGTGCAAACATAACTTAATTCTTGTCCTTGACCTAACCCTAACAATAACCCAAATCCCAACACCTAAACATAACAGCTAACCCTAACCATAACCCTAATACTAAACCCTGTCCCTATCCCTACACCTAAACCCAAACCTAACCCTACCGAACTGAGAAAGTAAACAATCCCTGAACTAACTGTGACCTTGTGCCTAAACCTCTAACCCTAACCATATAACTCTAACCCTAAAACCATAACCCTAATGCTCTAACTTTACCCGCTAACCCTAAAATTATAAAACCTAACACTAACCCTAACCCTAACCATAAAACTCGAACACTAACCCTAACCCTAACCGCTAATCGAATCTCCACACCCATAACCCGAACCCAAGTCCTAGACCTAGACCTCACTTTATCCCTAAACCTAACGCAAACCCTAACACTAATGCTATCAACTTACCCTAACCCCACCATCTAACCATTACCCTAACTCTCAAACCCAAACCATAACCCTAAACCTAAGCCTAACTCAAGCCCAAACCTAATGCCTAAACCTAACACTTAACCATAACACTAAACACTAACCATAACCCTAAACATAACCCTAATGCATAAACCTAACTCTAACCCCTAACAGTAACCCCTAACAACAACCCTAACCATAACCCTAACGCCTAACACCAAACCCAATCCCAAACCCTAACCCAACACACACGACACACAGGAATGGTGTCACATACACACTGGTGAAGTCCCTGGTCAGAACATTAACCCTAGTTAAGAATCTTTCTAGATGGGGACCCAATTCCTATCTCTGAGAACACCACAAACAAATGGCCCAAAGCGGTACAGAATTACTCGACATGGAACATCGAACATCATCATGAAATTTCCAATGCCCTCATGGAGCAGCACAAGGGGGCTGATGAGGCCCAACTGAAGATGGCACACACACGAGGCTGCTCCTGGAACACAAAGACTAAGCCTGAACAGCCCGTTCTGATGAGGTCCACACACAATCCTCTGGGGAGACCACTACCCTGCGGAGGTTCAGCGCTTGGAGCTTCCTGGGACCTAACGCTAACCTTAACTGTGACACTCACATACCGCTCAAACTAAACCTCAACCCAACTCTAAACCTAACCCTACACATGACCCGCACCCATGCATGGACCCTCATTCAGCCCTCAGGGTGATCATGGCACTGGTGTCGCTTTGGCCCTGGCAACATCCATGGAACGAAACTTAACCTTGGCAAGAGCTTTCTCCTAATGGGGACCCAATTCCCAAGTCTGAGGACATGACGGACATGGGGCCCAGAAGCGGAGAGGATTACTCAGCATGGAACCTGGAATATCACAATGTCATTTCCAAAGACCAGAAGGAGCTCCACAGGGGACTTCTTGAGGTCTAACCGAGGAGTGGCACTGGCACCCAAAACTCAGCCTGACTGGGAACCTCCTTAGACCCCTCTACTCAGCCTTGTGGGGTGACAATGGCCCTACTGGGGATATAGTGCCAGGAGCCTCCTGTGACCAAGCCCTAATCTTAACAGTGACCCACAGTATACACGTGAACCTAAACCTCACCTCATCTTTAACACTCACCCTACACCTGACTCGCACCATGCGTGTGCCCTCATATCATCGATTCAGGGAGATCACAGAACTTGTGTCACTTCAGCCCTGGAGATTTCCCTGGCCAAAACCCTAACTGTAGCTAAGGCTTTCTGCATATGGAGACCGAATTTCCACAGTCTGACAAGAGCAGGCACAATTGGTTGAGAAGCGGTGCAGGATAATTGTGTGTGAAGCGTGGAACATCACCATGTCATTTCCAAAGCAGGGCTTCAGATGCACAGGAGGATTCCTGAGGCCTACTGAAGAGTGTGGATATAAGTGGGGCCGTGGAATGCAAAGACTAATGCTGACCGGTACCCTTCCTTCTGCACTCCAGTCAGCCATTCGGGGAAACAACTGCACTGCTGTAGGTTCAGGGTCTAGAACCTCCTGGGAACTAATCTCAACCATAAACAGAAACGTAACCCTAACGCTACACCTAAACCTAACACGAACGCTCACACTAACTCTAAACCAGACCCACACCCGCCCATGTGCCCACATTTCAGCCCTCCATGGAATTCACGAGAATGGTATCGTTTCGGCCCTGGCGACGTCCCTGTACTGAACCCTAACCCTAGCTAAGGCTCTCTCCCATGGAGACCCAATTCCAAAGTCTGATAACAGCACGTACATGGGTTCCAGAATCGGTGCAGAAATACTCAACATAACATGGAACATCACCATGTCATATCTGAAGCACGACTGCAGCTACAACAGAGGATTTATGAGTACTACAAGAAGAGCATTCCATACACTTGTCTGGACTTTGTACCCAAGACAAATCCTTACTGGAAACCTCCCTTGTGTACTCCACTCAGCCCTTCGGGGAGACAGCTGTACGAGAGGATTCCTGAGCCCCACCAGAAGGGTGGGCCATACATTTGACCGGCCATGGAACCCAAAGACTAATCCTGACCGGCACCCTACCTTGTGTACTCCACTGAAAACCTTCAGGGAGACAACTCCTCTGCTGTGGGTTCAGTACCTGGAGGCTCCTGGGACATAACCCTGACCCTAACCTAACCCTAACCATAACCCACCCTACACCTGACCCGATCTATCACACTAACTCTATACCAGACCCACAGCCGTGAATGTGCCCTCACGTCACCCTCCATGGATTCACAACACTGGTGTCACTTTGGCCCTGGCAATGTCCCTGGACCAAACCCTAACCCTAGGTAAGGCTTTCTTCCCATGGGGACCCAATTCCAAAGTCTGACAACAACATGCACACGTTCAAGAATCGGTGGAAAAATACTCACCATGGAACGTGTAACATCACAACGTCATTTCCAAAGAGCTATGACAGCTGCACTAGAGGACTTCTTAGGCCTAACCGAAGGGTGGCCCATATAATTGTCTGGCCTTGGAACCAAAAAACTAATCCTGACAGGCACCTTCCATTGTGTACTCCACTCAGACCTTTGGGGAGACACTGCTCTGCTGTGGGGGTGTCTAGAGACTCCTGGGAAACCTAACCCTAACCCTAAACATAACCTTAAACATAACCCTTACACTACACCTAACCCTATCTGTAACCCTAACCCTACACTTGACCCGCACCGTCGCATGGGCCCTCACTTCAGCCCTCGAGGGAGATCACAAGACTGGAGTTGCTTCAGCCCTGGCGATGTCACTGGACCAAACCCTAACCCTAGCTAACCCTAGCTAAGCCTCTCTCCCCATGGGGACCCAAAACCAAGTGTGACAACACCATGCACCTGGGGTCCAGAAGCGGTGCAGGATCACTCGGCATAGAACCTGGAACAACACCACGTCCTTTTCAAAGACCCGGCTGCGGCATCCCGAGAGGATTCCAGAGGCCTCACTGACCAGTGTCCCAAAGAGTTGTGTGGTCTTGGAAGCCCAAGACTAATCCTGACCAGCACCCTACCATGTGCCCTCACCTTATTACTTCGGGAAGACAACTGCACTGCTGTGGGTTCAGCGACTGGAGCATCCTGGGTCCTAACACTACCCTAAACCTAAGCCTAACCAGAACCCTCAACCGAAACCTAATCCTATCTCAAACACTAACGCTCCACTTGACCATCACCGTCGCATGGGCTCTCACTTCATCCCTGGAGGGACATCACGAGACCAGAGTCGCTTCAGACCTGGCGACGTCCAGGGACAGAACCCTTAACCATAGCTAAGGCTCTCTCCCCATGTGGACCCAATACCAAAGTCTGACAACACCACATGCCTGGGCTCCAGAAGCGGTGCAGGATCACTCAGGATAGAACCTGGAAGGTCCCCATGTGCTTTCGAAGGCCTGGCTATAGCTGCCTGACAGGATTCCTGACGCCTACTACACCAGTGACCCATAGAGTTGTCAGGCCTTGGAACCAAAAGAATAATCCTGACTAGCACCCTCCCTTGTACACTCAGCCCAGTGGGGAGACAACGGCACTGCTGTGCTTTCAGTGCCTGGAGCCTCCTGGGACCTAATTCTAACCCTAACCCTAAACGTAATCTTAAACAGAACCCTCAACCGAAACCTAATCCTATCTTGAACTCTAACCCTACACTTGATCCGCATCATTGCTGGGCCCTCAATTCAGCCCACGAGGGAGATCACGAACCTGGAGTCGCTTCAGCGCTGCCGACTTCCCTGGACCTAACCCTAACCCTGGTTAAGGCGCTAACCCCGTGGGAACCAATTCCAAAACTGACAACAGCAAACACACGGTTTCGAGATCAGTGTAGAAATACTCTACACGGAATGTAGAACATCACCACGTCATTTCCAAAGCACGACTGCAGCTGCACGAGAGGATTCCTGAGGCCTATCCGAAGTGTCTCCCATACATCTGTCTGGAATTGGAACCCAAAGACTTATCCTGACTGAACCCTCCCTGGGGACACCACTCGGCCCCTCAGGTAGACAACAGCACTGTTGTGGAATCAGTGCTTGGAGCCTCCTGGGACCTAACCCTAACTGAAACCGAAACCCAAACCATATCCCTCAACCTACACTTAACCCTATCTCTAACTCTAACCCTGTACTTCACCTGAAACTTCGCATGGGCCCTCACTCAGCCCTCTAGGAAGATCATGAAACTGGAGTAGCTTCAGCTCTGGTGACTTCCCAGGACCGACCCCTAACCCTAGCTAAGGCTCTCTCCCCATGTGGAATAAATTTCAAGTCTGACAACAGCACGCACATGAGATAAACAATCAGTGCAGAAATACTCCGCATGGAACATGGAAATTCACCATGTCATTTGCAAACCGCGACTGCAGCTGCATGAGAGGATTCCTGAGGCCTACCTGTAGGGTGGCCAATACATTTTTCTGGCCTTGGAACCCAAAGCCTAATGTTGACCGGCACCCTCCCTTGTGTCTTCAACTCAGCCCTTCGGGGAAACATCTGCACTGCCTTGGGGTCAGTGTCTAGAGGCTCCTGAGACCTAAACCTAACAGAAACCCTAACCAGAACCCTCAGGCGAACACAAACCCTATCTCGAACTCTAACCCTACACTTGAAGCGCACCGTCACATGGGCCCCCACTTCAGCCCTCGAGGTAGGTCACGAGACTGGTCTCATCAACACTGGCGATGTCCCTGGATCGAACCCTAACTCTAGCTAAGGCTCTCTCCCCATGGGTACCCAATACCAAAGTCTGACAACCCCAACACTTGGGGTCCTGAAGCGGTGCAGGATCACCTGGCATAGAACCTGGAACATCACTATGTTGTTCCCAAGCCCCACTGTAGCTGCCCCTGAGAATTCCTGAGGCCTACCCGACCAGTGGCCCATACAGTTGTCTGGCCTTTGAACCCAAAAATTAATCCTGACGAGCACGATCCACTGTACCCTCACTCAGCCCTTCAGGGAGACAACTGCACTGCTGTGGGGTCAGCGCTTGGATCCCCCTGGAAACTAACCCTAACCCTAACACTAGCCAGAACTCTCAACAAACCCTAACCCTATCTCAATTCAAAGCCTACTCATGACCTGCACCTTCACATGGGCCCTCACTTCAACCCTCCATGGAGATCACAAGACTGGATTCGCTTCGGCACTGGTGATGTCACTCAATCGAACCCTAAATTTAGCTAAGGTCTCTCCCCATGGGGACCCAATACCAAAGTCTGAAAACACCACGAGTCTGGGCGCATGAAGCTGTACAGAATCACTCGGCAAAAAACCTGGAACATCACCATGTCCTTTCAAAGGCCTGGCTGCAGCTGCCCAAGAGAATTCCTGAGGCCTCCCTGAAGGGTGGGCCCATACATTTGTCTGGACTTGGAACTCAAAGACTAATCCTGACCTGCATCCTCCCTTGTGTACTCCACTCGGCCCTTCGGGGAGACAGTTGCTCTGATGTGGGGTCAGTGCCTGGAGTCTCCTGGGACATACCCTAACCCTAACCGTAATCTTAACCCTAGCCCTCAACCTGCTCCTAACCCTATCTATCACACTAACTCTACAGCAGGCCCACAGCTGTGCATGTGCCGTCACCTCAGTCCTCCATGGAATTCATGATACTGGTGTCGTCTCAGCCCTGTCGATGTCCCTGGTCCGAACCCTAACCATAGCTATGGCTCTCTCCCCATGGGACCCAATTCCAAAGTCTGACTACAACTCGCACACGGGTTCGAAAATAGGTGCAGAAACACTTGGCATGGAACCTGAAACATCACCATGTGATTTCCAAAGCGCGAGTGTGCCTACAAGAGAGTATTTCTTAGGCCTACCTGAAGAACGTCCCATAGAGTTGTCTGGTCTTGGAACCCAAAGACTAATCCTGACTGGTACCCTCCCTTGTGTACTCCACTCAGCCCTTCGTGGAGACAAGTGCACTGTTGGGGTTTCAGTGCCTGGAGCATCCTGGGTCCTAAGTCTAACCCTAACCTTAACCCTAACCATAACCCTCAACCTACACCTAACCCTGTCTCATTAAAAAGGACAACATCAGAATCAGAGGGCTCCCAGAAGATGAAGAGAGAGAGACAAAGGGATAGAAGTGTTAAGTCAGCAAATCATAGCGGATTTTTTTTATTTTTTTTTTTTTTTTTTACCTAGGAAAAGGCACAGACATTAAAGTCCAGGAAGCACAGAGGACTCTCATAAGATTCCACAAAAATCCACCAGTAAAAGGAATATCATATTCAAATTCACAAAATACTCAGGCAAGGAAAGAATCATGAATGCAGCAAGGGAAAAAAGTCCTTAACCAACAAGGGAAGACAACAAAGATCAGGTTTGCAGCAGACCTACACACAGAGGCTTGGCAGGCCAGAAAGGAGTGGCAAGATATACTCAATGTGCTGAATCAGAAAACTATGCAGCCAAGAATTCCTTATCCAGCAAGTCTGTCGTTCAAAATAGAAGGACAGATTAAAAGTTTCCCAGACAAATAAAGCTTAAAGGAGTTCGTGACCACTAAGCAATTCCTCAAGGAATTTTCAGGGGGGCTCCCTGAGGGGAGAAAAGATAAAATAAAAAGAATAAAAAAACACCAAAAGTACCAAAGACTGGATAGCACAAAAAAACACCACCACAAAATCCAACGCTACAAGACACATAATGGCAATAATCTCATATCTGTGAGTACTCACTCTAAACGTCAATGGCATAGATGCTCCAATCGAAAGACACAAGGTAACAGGGTGGGGAAAAAAACAAGATCCATCTATATGCTGTTTACAAGAGACCCATATTAGACCTAAAGACACCTTCAGATTGAAAGTGAGGGGCTGCAGAACCATCTATCATACTAATGATCGCCAAAGAAAGACGGAGTAGCCTTACTCATATCAGACAATCTAGACGTCAAAATAAAGACTGTAACAAGAGATGAATAAGTGTGTTGTATCATATTGAGGGGGTCTATCCACCAAGAAGACTTAACAATTGTAAACATTTATGCTCCCAATGTGAAAGCACCCAAAGATATAAATCAATTAATCACAAGTATAAAGAAGCTCATTGATAATAAAACCATAATAGTATGGGACTTCAACACCCCATTATGACAACAGAAAGATCATTTAAACAGAAAATCAACAAACAAACAATGGATTTGAGTGAGACACTGGACAAGATGGACTTAACAGTTATATTCAGAACATTTCATCCTAAAGCAGCAGAATGTACATTCTTCTCCAGGGACACATGGAACATCTGGCAGAATAGATATCATACTGGAAAACAAATCAGCCCTCAACAAGTACAAAAAGTTCGAGATCATACCGTGCAT